>NC_084531.1:23281207-23498707 GCF_024500275.1 Phycodurus eques
GACATTGTTTACAAATCCATTAATTGACAGATCAGAGAAAGCAAAACTACAGGTGTGAAAACACTAAAGCTAATTGAGACTCTTATGTTCTGGAAAGAGTTGTGTAAATAAATGTTACATCAGCTTTGAAAAGTCCATTCGGTTACTTGTAATAGCTCAGTCTGCATTGTTTTGTATGAAAGGAAAACAACAACATACAGATGCTTAAAAAACTAATCCAGATAAAAACTTTCTACATTCTAATACATCTTCTTTCTCGGATTAAGAATGCCCTTGAAAGCCACGCTATAATCAGTGACTCCATCTAGTCAGTATTTGCAGTCAATTGATATCTTCGCTTGCTCTCCCTTACCTGTGCAGCCATCAGTGATAACTCCATCATTCCTGGATCGATGGCAGGCCAGCCTGAGGGTGGAGAGATTCACTTAGCCGGGAGACTGAGCACAGTGCTGGAGGAAGGACAAGAAAATGTGGATGAAGAAGGTCTCTGCTGTGTTGCAGATATGCTACAATAAACACTCGTCATGCTTGATGGAATAGTTTATTCATTCGGCACATGAGCAAATGCACCCCCACCCTTTGCTTTGTATGGTTGTGCGTGTCTGGAAGGGGGAGACTTGCCTCCTTAAAGCGTGCAAAGCTAACATTGCACAATTACTTACGCTGGTGTGCCTTTTTGACTCTGCACCCCAACAACATCTTACACTGTATCATTCACTTTGTTTGGGAGGAACTTTGTTGACAACAAGGTGGTCTCTTGACTTATTCATCTCCTTCACAACATGCACATGTAATTTGAATACTCTTGGTATTTTTTCTTTGTTGTCTTTTACCCAAATCTGATATGAGAATGACAGTAGGTGCAGCCATAAGTTTAAAATGTTTAATGGGTCAGAAGAAAAAAAAACTACATTTTGAAAGACGCAACTCTAAGAACAAAATACATCTCCAAACTTTAAATAGGAGTTCAAATAAAACTTTGTGAAGAAAATGTGCCTCAAAAATCTAACAAATTTCAAATCATCATGCATGACAGTAGCAAATCTTGTGAGCATCTTACATCACAATTGTTTTGCTTTTTCTTTGTTTTTGTGTGTGTATCTTTTTTAGTTATGACAAAGAGGATAAGTGTGATGATAACCATTAAACCAGAAACAAAACATATTGTGACATAGGAATGATTTCTGGCTGCCCGGTACTGGGCAATACACTAAATTAATAAATATCAATTCAACAGACTTTTGCTAGTCATGGAATTAAAACACATGCATTTTTAACAGCTTGGGTCTTCTGATGAAAGTTATGTGTTTAACTAAACTATATTTTTTTAACAAATATTTTCTGAAGATGTTTATTATTTGAGGTCTTCTGTATCTAATATAAAACTAACTAAAGTCTCTTTATTTTCATTGTATTGTGTAAAAAGTAAATACCATGTACAATACACAATAGGGGGAGTCCTGGAGTAAAATACTTAACACGAATAGCCTTAATGATGAGATTATATGTTGTCTTTATGATGACTGTGAATAAAGAAGTACAGTATATAAAACCATGGAGCTGGAGCAGGTACAACACATTAACTTGCCTTGTTACAACAAGATGCATTGAGTTTAAACCACAAAGTAGATAAATGTAACCTTTTTTCATCTTTATCCTGTTTTTAGATTTTCAAAAAAGTAACTTTGGCTCGCAACGTTAGTGTAAGACAAGATCAGAGGCATGTTTCAATTCATGTATCTTGTCAAGTACAGTTAACTGTGTGTATGTGTTTACTTAAGTCTGTAGTTTGATTCTCAAAAGTAGGCTAAACTATGCATTTGGATATTTCTGTCCTGTAGATCACCCAACAATTGTTCTGACTAAAGATCTTCAAGAATACGGACTGGGGCTTGCTCATCGTGCTTGGAATGAGGCGATCTGAGTAGTAGTTGAACCTAATTCCCAAAGACAGATCACCCCCAGTGTCTTAACTCACCAAGCTGTTAACAGCAGACCTCCAGTCGACAACGTGGCCTTAACAATTACTACCGCATGAAAAAACAGCTTTGTATGCATTTTGAGTAAGAGCAGAAAGGGAGCATGCACACATGTACGTGTGACGCAAGAAGCAATGTAGGGCTTTTTGGGGGGCACACTACAGTCTAGTTAAAAGAGAGAATGCACCTCAGGGTGCATGAGCCTAAGTCCAGCTGTCAGCACTGAGAAAGAAAATAAATAAATAAATCACTGTGGAGACATTTGGTGACTAAAAAAGAACTTTGAAAATGATGCGTTGTAGTACAATGCATATAGTTTAAATCTATTGCTAAAGATATGACAAACAACCACCAAATCATTTTGGAGGTGTTTCACAACACTTTATAGCCTCTTATTGTAACTACTTTTAAGTGGGTATAGTTACTGTATTTGACAATTACAATGTTTAGGACGAGTTGAAAAGCAATTTGTATCGACAAAAGCAATATATGTACGAAACTAAGATGATGATGTTGTTGTTTTTTTACGAAAATACAAGTGTACCCTTCACGAGATACCAACGATACACGACAAAGTACAAAGAAACGTCAAGAGGACGCCATGCAAAAGGGATAACGGACCGTGCTTGTTAAGCGGAGCTGCGTTTTAGGAAACACAATCCAATCTCGGGTAATAATTACAATGACGGAGACCGGCGAAGCAGAACAGGAAGCGGTCGTCAAGAAGCTGGCGTACAGCTTCCCGATCGTCAGGCACACCGACATGCCCGATGAAATGAAGGAGGAGGCCATCGCGCTGTGTGTATCGGCGTTCGAGAAGTTTGACAACAACAACGAGAACGCTGCCAAGTTGGTCAAAGATTCCATGGACAAGAGGTTCGGCACTGCGTGGCACGTGGTGATCGGCGAAGGTTTCGGCTTCGGCGTCACGCACGAGGCCAAGCATCTGTTGTACATGTTTTACGGGGGGAGCTTGGCAGTTTGTATTTGGAAGTGCTGCTAGCAGCCGCAAGATTCCCGATCAACCGTCATCTGAAGATTTTAACCACAGCCAGTTTTGTTGGAATGTGGCAACGAAGACAACGTCCTTGTTTATTGCAGAGCTTCTTCTTCACGGCGGATTTTGTTGTGTTCCCTCATTAGCGCCATCTGTTGTCTGGCGTTTGTAGTGGCGCGCATGAGCAGAAGGAGCAAAACTCCCTCCCCTCCACCGAAGATTTGATACTGCATGGAATCATTACATTGTCTCTTTACAACAAATACTCTATTAATTTAACGTACCATTTGTGAAATGGAAAATCATGTTTAACATGAGCACAATTTTCTCAATAAAAGAATGCCTATTATTGAAATTATTCAGTATTTGTTTTTGTTAATGCAGCCCTATGGGTGGCACAAGTCAGTGCAAACTGTAGGCCGGTCCCAAGCCCGGATAAATGCAGAGGGTTGCGTCAGGAAGGGCATCCGGCTTAAAACCTTGCCAAACAAATATGAGCGTTCATCCAAAGAATTCCATACCGGATCGGTCGTGGCCCGGGTTAACAACGTCCGCCACCGGCGCCGTCAACCTGCGGGGCGCCGTTGGAAATTCAGCTACTGTGGGTCGAAGTCAAAGAAGAGGAGGAGGTGGAAAGCGGGTTCTTCGGCAGAAAGAGAAGAGGAAAACACAGAGCCTAGAACTGAATGTGGGGACTTTGAATGTTGGGACTATGACAGGAAAATCTCGGGAGTTGGTTGACATGATGATTAGGAGAAAGGTTGATATATTGTGTGTCCAGGAGACCAGGTCGAAAGGCAGTAAGGCTAGAAGTTTAGGGGCAGGGTTTAAATTATTTTACCATGGTGTAGATGGGAAGAGAAATGGAGTCGGGGTTATTTTGATAGAAGAGTTGGCTAAGAATGTCTTGGAGGTGAAAAGAGTATCAGATCGAGTGACATGTTGGTGAAGGTAATAGGGGTGATGAAGAAGTGATGGGTAAGTACGGCATCCAGGAAAGGAACTTGGAGGGACAGATGGTGGTAGACTTTGCAACAAGGATGCAAATGGCTGAAGTGAACACGTTTTTCCAGAAGAGGCACGAACATAGGGTGACCTACAAGAGCGGAGGTAGAAGCACACAGGTGGATTACATCTTCTGCAGACGATGTAATTTGAAGGAGGTTACAGACTGTCAGGTAGTGGTAGGGGAGAGTGTGGCTAGACAGCATAGGATGGTGGTGTGTAAGATGACTCTGGTGGTGGGGAGGACAATTAGGAAGACAAAGGCAGAGAAGAGAACCATGTGGTGGAAGCTGAGACAGGACGAGTGTTGTGCAGCTTTTCGGGAAGAGGTGATACAGGCTCTCGGTGGACGGCAGGAGCTTCCAGAAGACTGGACCACTGCAGCCAAGGTGATCAGAGAAGCAGGCAGGAGAGTACTTGGTGTATCTTCTGGCAGGAAAGGAGAGAAGGAGACTTGGTGGTGGAACCTCACAGTACAGGAAATCATACAAGGAAAAAGGTTAGCTAAGAAGAAGTGGGACACTGAGAGGACCGAGGAGAGGCGAAAGGAATACATTGAGATGCGACACAGGGCAAAGGTAGAGGTGGCAAAGGCCAAACAAGAGGCATATGATAACATGTATGGCAGGTTGGACACTAAAGAAGGAGAAAAGGATCTATACAGGCTGGCCAGACAGAGGGATAGAGATGGGAAGGATGTGCAGCAGGTTAGGGTGATTAAGAATAGAGATGGAAATACGTTGACTGGTGCCAGCAGTGTGCTTGCTAGATGGAAAGAATACTTCGAGGAGTTGATGAATGAGGAAAATGATAGAGAAGGGAGAGTAGAAGAGGCAAGTGTGGTGGACCAGGAAGTGGCAATGATTAGTAAGGGGGAAGTTAGAAAGGCATTAAAGAGGATGAAAAATGGAAAGGCAGTTGGTCCTGATGACATTCCTGTGGAGGTATGGAAGCATCTAGGAGAGGTGGCTGTGAAGTTTTTGACCAGCTTGTTCAATAGAATTCTAGTGCGTGAGAAGATGCCTGAGGAATGGAGGAAAAGTGTACTGGTGCCCATTTTTAAGAACAAAGGTGATGTGCAGAGCTGTGGCAACTATCGAGGAATAAAGTTGATGAGCCACACAATGAAGTTATGGGAAAGTGTAGTGGAGGCTAAATTCAGGACAGAAGTGAGTATTTGCGAGCAACAGTATGGTTTCATGCCTAGAAAGAGTACCACAGATGCATTATTTGCCTTGAGGATGTTGATGGAAAAGTACAGAGAAGGTCAGAAGAAGCTACATTGTGTCTTTGTAGCTCTAGAGAAAGCCTATGACAGAGTACCCAGAGAGGAACTGTGGCACTGCATGCGGACGTCTGGAGTGGCAGAGAAGTATGTTAGAATAATACAGGACACGTACGAGGGCAGCAGAACAGCGATGAGGTGTGCTGTAGGTGTGACAGAAGAATTTAAGGTGGACGTGGGACTGCATCAGGGATCAGCCCTGAGCCCCTTCCTTTTTGCAGTGGTGATGGATAGGCTGACAGATGAGGTTAGACTGGAATCCCCGTGAACCATGATGTTTGCAGATGACATTGTGATCTGCAGTGAAAGCAGGGAGCAGCTGGAGGAACAGTTAGAAAGATGGAGGCATGCAATGGAAAGAAGAGGAATGAAGATTAGCCGAAGTAAAACAGAATATATGTGCATGAATGAGAGGGCTGGTGGGGGAAGAATGAGGCTACAGGGAGAAGCGATAGCAAGGGTGGAGGACTTTAAATACTTGGGGTCAACCGTCCAGAGCAATGGTGAGTGTGGTCAGGAAGTGAAGAAACGGGTCAAAGCAGGTTGGAACGGGTGGAGGAAGGTGTCAGGTGTGTTATGTGACAGAAGAGTCTCTGCTAGGATGAATGACAAAGTTTATAAAACAGTAGTGAGGCCAGCCATGATGTATGATTAGAGACAGTGGCACTGAAGAGACAACAGGAAGCAGAGCTGGAGGTGGCGGAAATGAAGATGTTGAGGTTCGCTCTTGGAGTGACCAGGATGGATAAAATTAGAAATGAGCTCATCAGAGGGACAGCCAAGGTTCGATGTTTTGGAGACAAAGTTAGAGAGCGCAGACTTCAATGGTTTGGACACGTCCAGAGGAGAAATAGTGAGTATATTGGAAGAAGGATGATGAGGATGGAGCTGCCAGGCAAGAGAGCTCGAGGAAGACCAAAGAGAAGGTTGATGGATGTCGTGAGGGAAGACATGATGGCAGTTGGTATTCGAGAGGAGGATGCAGGAGATAGGCTTACATGGAAAAGGATGACGCGCTGTGGCGACCCCTAACGGGACAAGCCGAAAGGAAAAGAAGAAGAAGATTAAGTATTTGTTTATATCAGTGTAATAACTGAGCTTGCACGCAGGAGATGATTAGATTTAAAAAAAGTGAATGAACCCTGCCGCAATAAAAAAAAAAAAAAAAAAAAAAACTCAAATAGACAGATAAAAACCCCACGAACAAATTTGCTCAGTATTGCTGTCGAATGAGCATCTCTCACCTGCCGACTCGCTGCAATGGAAAAGTGCGACTCCCGGTGTTCTTACGGGGAACAACGTTTTAAGTCCTCACCTTATTTTATCAGTGTAAAAGTGTTGCAATAACTTTATGATAAGAATGATTTACAAGCACACACACATTCACATGTATGGACAGTTTTGACCACTGGTGTCAAAAGTCAAGGTCTGGGGCCAGAGTGAGTTGTTGTTTTCATTGTTTTAACTAACATAACATAGCCCATGACGAAAATGAGTTTGAAAACACACCGTGCTCAGAAATAGAGGGCCCCAAAATAGAATTTTGCTTAGCCCCATGGAGGATAATCAAAAATATTATTCATGTGATTTATGTAAACGCGCGTACTACTGTACACATGTTGAATAGCTTTCAAAACGTTGTGCCGGCGAGATAACTTTAAAAAGGTTACATATAAAGCCTTTCTTGTCAACAGACGAATACGGCTAAAAAAAAAAAAAAAAAGAAAAAAAAAAAGGACCAGAAGTCCCAAACATGCCCGCTAGAGGGCAGCATCGTCGGCACTCACGATCCAGCCTGCCAGAAACTGAGCGGACGAAAAAGAAAACGCCCTGTGTGGACTGAAGCCTGCCTGCTCGCTTGCTAGCTAGTAAATAACTTGAACCTGCCGACGGCGCTGTTAGTAGCCGTCCAAAATGGATTATACTGTAACCCAGAAAGCTCTCAGACAGCGTAAGTTACCTACGTGGTTTCATTGATTATATTATATTATCTTCCAAGATTCAATGGCAACGCTAACGCGTAGCATCATCACGTTGCGCCCGCAATTATAAATGCATACATGGCTGACATACAACGCGATAGAAATGATTACTGGTTTTAATGCCATCTTAATACAGTGTTCCTCAGAAAGATGCAATTTATCCTTGCGACAGCGTGATGAGTGGTGGAGGACAGAAAAGAGACTTCCTGCGGTGCACACGTCAGATGTGACAGCTGAATGCTACAAATGAATGAATTGCTTGTGACTGCCTCGCATGTGCTTAGTTTACCACACTGCGCTTGTTAACAACAACAACAAAAACAGCATGTTCCTGTATTTTCTTCATCCAGAACCTAATGTACGTCTACGAAATAGCTCCATGGATGGTTCAGATGGGAGCCAGTTGTTTGAGGACACAAGTGGCTGTGCTTCACAGACATCCCAGCAGAGGTGAGCACCACCAGACAGGTTTAACATTAACATCTTGAATCAAGCCCTGTGGAACTTTAAAAGAGACATTTTGCAAAACAAATTTCACAGTTAAAAAAAAAAGTCCCACAGCATGGTGGCCGAGTGATCGGCCAGTTGATCCGGCCTCACTGTTGTCAGTCTGCGGTTCTGTTTTTTAGAATCTCATCTGTAGCATTCATGTGTGTAATGTAATTTGCATGCTCCCTATCCTTGCGCGAGTTTTCTCTGGGCACTCCTGCTTCATCCCACATTCCAAAAGCATGCATGTTAGGGTTCATTGAAGATGATAAATTGTCCATAGGTGTGTGTGAATGTCAGGCACCCCCCTTTAAATTTTTATGGGGAAGCATTGATAATAAGTGCCCAAAAAGTTCAACCCCCCCTTTACAATTGGTTGTCAAGGTGGGAATACATCCATGCTTTTTACCATGTTCCCATGTTTTTGTACTTTTGTACTGATTTTTTCCTGCCAAATATCGGAATTGGCATTGGCCTTAAAAAAATTATTTAGGTCAGGCCCTAAATATGTTTTCCACATTTTGTTATGTGACTTACAGCCTTATTCTGAAAATAAATTAATAATTTCTTCACAATCATACACAAACACTACATAATAACATGAAACAATTTTATTTATTTTTTTATCAATCAGACTTTATTTCTATAGTGCTTTTCATACATTTAAAATATAGCACAAAGTGTTTTACACAATAAAATCAAGGTAAGCAAACAAACTCAATGCCACCGACACACAAAAACAGATGCACACATAACACAGAATTTCCCCTCACCCACACTTTCGTTCACACATAAAGTGTGTAAAAGCACAGAAAGAAGGAAACTGATGCCGCAATCTCACATTCAGCACTTTGCAGTAAGGAAACACTAGTGGTTGGATAAAATTCATGAATAAATAAATATTTTTAAAAATAACAATAATTAGAATAATAGTAATGATTAAAAATGAGCTGTCAATAAAATAGTTAAAAGCAAATTAAAAATGTTATTAATTAAAAAATAATAATAAAATGCTTAAAATAATACACGAAAAAGGATAGGTAAACTAAAACTATATATATATATATATATATATATATAACATACATAAATAAAAAGAAAATAAATCACATATACACACATATTCACATCCACAAGGCTGAAACATTTGGGTCAGTTTCCTAATTGTATGGGGAATTCCAATTGGCAACCATTAATGTGCTTTTCTGTTGACAGGAACCAGCAGAGCGGACCTCAGGCTGCAGGTTTCCCGGGCCAGTCCATGCTGTCAGACCCCATGTCAAACCTTGCCATGGCTTATGGCAGCTCACTGGCATCTCAAGGGAAAGAAATGATGGACAAAAGTGTAAGATTGACTCACAGATCTTTGGCTCATGAATTTAAGAGAGAAACATTTTGGGGGGGAACAAAAGTGAATTTGTGTATTGTAGCTGGACAGATTCATCCCCATTTCCAAGCTGAAATACTACTTTGCAGTGGACACGGTGTACGTTGGAAAGAAGTTGGGTCTTCTAGTTTTCCCCTACATGCATGAGGTAGGTGGGCTGAATTTAAAGCATCCTATTCTTAGAGCTGCTCCTTAGATCCTTCTGGTTCCTTCCATAACCTCATTAAGTGTGGAGCTTTGAATTAACGGCCTACAGATGGGCCATCGGTTGAAATATTCTCATAAGAACAGGGATCGAGTGTCCCATTTGTGTTGGACCTCACCAATAAGAAATATTTATGATGAGATTCCATTCCGACATGTTCCCAATCACAGTGTGTGATCGTGTTGTAGAATTGGGAGGTGAGCTACCAGCAGGACACTCCTGTGGCGCCGCGCTTTGACCTCAACGCTCCCGATCTCTACATCCCCGCTATGGGCTTCATCACGTACGTGCTGGTGGCTGGGCTGGCCCTGGGCACACAGAACAGGTAGATGTGAACGATAATACTTGATGGAGCTAGCTGTTCATTCTCAATGGCATAAAGAAAGTGGTTTTTTTTTCACAGTAAAACATAACGGCTTCATCAAGAAATCAAATACAATTCCAATGGGCATCTGAGCCAAGCTGCTTCCCATATAAATGCGCAAGCCAGCTCGAGAGTTCATGTTACTCTGATTATGTTAATGAGATACTATTTTTTTCTGCCCGACAAACTTGGCATTGTTAATTTCTCACCAGTTTGTGTTAGCAAAGAATAATAGAGATTTCGACCACACAACAGAACCTTGAGACTTGAAAGTCAGCTTGTTGTCATTCTACGCGAACTGGGCGATATGGCTTGGGAAAATAAAAAATAAAAAAAATCACCCCTTAAAGAAAAAGCAAGCACCGATACCACTTTTTTCAGATCTAAAAAATACCTACATTTGCGTATTCGCTGATAGCGACGACTGATATTTGATAATGCCGTTACTTCTTGTAATTGTGATGCATTTTATTTTAATCACATGTTGTTCAAAACACTAACTTTTCTTGAACACGACATACGTTCCAATCAAATAAAACAGTTTTGAAAACTTGTCCTTACAACATGAAAAAACTAACAGTATGTCACATACAACAACATCATCTGCTTTCTTCTTCTGGGATTTGCTTTACTTCTCGTGATACTAAACTTTAAAACGCTTTAAAACGTATTTTTTCGCATATTTTTCCGAGCATCAACTTGCATAAACTTCCACTAAAATAATAAAAACAAACTTTCTTCTTTATTTACAGAAAATGAGTGATTCCTCTTTGAAAAATGTTCCTTTAGTCAAAACAATCATCTAAACTCGATCCTTAATAATTTAACATTTTAAATATTCAACAAATGAGCATAAAATTCTTGAAAGGTAACACCACAAAATAACACTGAACTCTTAGCCCCTGAACTCCAGTGAAAGGAACTCTGAATGCTTCAGCATATCAAGAGATTTTGGACATTTCCAACTTTGTGGGAAGTTTGGAGATGGCTGCTTCCTGTTCCAACATGTCTGTACATCAGTGCACAAATCAAGGTTCATACATACATACATGAATGAGAGAGTTTGATGTGGATGAACTTGACAGGCCTGCAGAATCCTGGCCTCAACCCTATAGAACACTTTTGGATGAACTGCACTTTTGTAAACTAGCTCCTGTGTGTTCTTATCAGCGGAGACTCATTCCTTCTCAATAATCAATAATACACATTCCCTTCTATTTGTTGTCTCTCATTCCTATTTGGAGTCGGCTGACTCTTTTTGTGTCTCTTCAGGTTTTCTCCCGAGCTGCTGGGAGTTCAGGCCAGCTCGGCGCTGGTGTGGCTCATCATGGAAGTCTTGGCAGTTCTCCTGTCACTTTACCTCGTGACCGTCAACACCGACCTCACAACCATCGACCTGCTGGCCTTCTCTGGATACAAATATGTCGGGTATGTGCGGCACTCTTGGTACGTGCACATTCACGTCTCATCTGTCACAGCCACAGTTAATTTAGCTGATCTTTAGTTTTGTGTTTTTAATACCACACGCAAGAAGCTTGAGGTCATCATATGCATCCATAAATGTTCTATAGCACTTGTTCTCATAAGTGGTGAGCTGGAGCCTAACACAGCTAACTGAGCAACTGTGTGTGTGTCTGTCCTTTTCTTAGGATGATCGTTGGTGTAGTCGCAGGACTGATTTTTGGGAGACCAGCCTATTATCTGTCGTTGCTGTGGTGCTGTGCTGCCATCTTTGTATTTATGGTGAGTAGCAGTCTTGTAGTGAAAATCAGTGATGTAATGAAATGTGAAACTCGCTCGTCTCGGTCACGGTAGTAAAAAAGGAAGTCTACAAGCTGTCAGAAACAGAACAAATGATGAGCCATAAAAGAAGAGCCTATAGTGTGCAAGAAAAATATTTATTTATGAGACAATATGGGCAAAGTTTATCGTAACGGGATTCTCATGCACGAAGCCCGTTCTGCGTAATATGTGGCGAGAGGCTCTAAAATGTAGCTGAAGATAAAGCCCAATGATCGTAAAAAACGGGATGTGGTATCGGAATACAAGATTTTACTGCAGTAGTCTGACATAGTGCAATCGTGAAAGAGCAAATTTGTCTTGTAGTCTGATCCTGGCATTACGTGTTGTCTGTCCGACACCGCCGAAATGTTTATTATTTTTGAAAAGAACTTTATTGGCCGTCAGATATTTACAGTACTACGTCAAAAGACACGCGAAAAGGCGAAAAATTAACTAGCTTTTGGATTCAAATACACTGTGCACGCGGCGACACGGAGACGATCAATGACGTCCTTGATCGGCTCGGTGAATTATGACATTAAAGCCGATCAGCATAAAATGCTAATTATCGGCCTCTACCGATCAGGCCAATATAATCAGTGTAAAGTCTATTAATCATTTTGTTTCTATGCCAGTCTGTCAAAATATTGTTTACATGAAATGAATCTGTGGCACAACAATGGTTGGGGACTGTTGTCCTAAAGAAAAGAGATGCTGTGTAATGCGAAACTATTCCATCATTGAAGTTCAGACGCTTGGGCCGTATTTTCAGACCCGCACTCTGCGTCTGAAGCTTCTGTCCGAAGCGGCGGCGGAGGGGAGGCTAGTGAGAGGAGCCAGGAACCAGCTGAGGATGTACCTCACTATGTCTATAGCGGCGGCCCAGCCCGTTTTCATGTTCTGGCTCACCTATCACCTGATCAGATAAACGTGCACAAACACACATGTACGCACAGAAGCTGCCCTTGTATAAAAGGTGTTTGTCAGAGTAAAACATGAGGTAGCGCTCCATCTCTGCATGGAGCACGACACCCCATGTGATAGTAACAAGAGAGAAAATGTGTTTTTAATGCCTTTACCTCTCAGAGGACAGTCAGTGTTTTTTGTCTTAAAATATGTTATATGTATAAGTTGTTTTTCCTACACTGTAATTAATTGTTAATTATTTGTTTTTTTAATAATATTTAAATGTGTAATGTACGTTTGTTAGACGCTGCTATCTTGATTCTTCTGAGCTGACTGAGTGCACATATACACACACACGAACTCAACTCACTCTTACCTTACAATTCAATAAAACCAAAAGCACAGAGTGACGCACTGGCCCCGATTGATCAGCCGAAACGTCTCCCAATTTAAAATTTCTTTTCTGATCTTTCACAATTTTTTTCTGGGCTCAAATGCAGTTCTTCGGGACTGGCGAGGTGGTTGTGCGCTCAACCGTGTTAACCTTTGCGCGCTCTGTGTCACGTCTACATGCTTGGCTTCCTGATCGTGAAGCCGTGTTAGAGCTCACCAAGCAGTGGCGACGTTGTTTTGATATCCCTTTTAAGAAACAATGTAAATTATTTGTTGCTTTTCATATTGAAAGTCAGATGGAATAAAGGAAAACATGAAGACTATCTGGCATTGAACTGTGAATGTCTTATTTAGGCTTTTTTTGTACAAATGTGATTGGTTTGAGTTCATATCAACTTGAGACTAAACAAGAAGCCATTTTTGTAGATATGAATGTTTATTTACCAATGTATTTAAGCACACAATAATGAAATGTGTTGTATTTCTCACAATATTTAAAAAAAATAATTTCAAGAAGAATTATATTGTACTTCATTGCATTCAGTTCAGGATTCATCGTGAGCATCTTAACTGTCAAATATTCAGTAAATATTCAATGAAATCATTATCATAAGTAAAACTACACTATGAGAGCAAATAAAGTTACTGTTCTTTATATTTAAGAAAAAAGGTTGCACGTAAAGTAGACGTCCATCAGCCTTCTGTGTTAAATGTCTTGGTGAAGCCACGACTGTGATTGATGGCGTAAAGGAGCCTGTTGTGCATTTGCCTCCCAATCGGGTACCGATGGTAGATGGGAAGTAACAGAAGGTAGTGGCAGGTGAGGGCCTCTGGGTAATGGAGATCCGTGGAGGCGGGCAAGATGGCGATTTTCATCTGGAGGCTCGCCATACCCGCGAACGGCACGCGGTCGCAGCCTGTGAGAAAAGCTGGCGACAAAATCTCAGGAGATGAGTGAAAACCTGATGAATTAAAAACATAATGATCGGGTACAACACTTACAAAGGAATTTCTTCTTTTCTTCCTCTGTCAGTTTATCGAACACCTCCCAGAAGATAACAATATTCGGATGGGCAGCATGATATTCTCCTTCGTAAACCGTGTTCTGTTCGCAAACACAAAGCAATAGAATGTGAACAGCTTTAATCGGGTGGGTGTATACATAATCGGGTGGGTGTATACATGGTGTGCAGTTGTTGTTCATAATCTTTTTTGCATATAATGTAGAAGTATCTCACAAGTCATGTTTTTGTAAATGTTTCATTTTGTCCTGGGACAACACTGAAATGGCTTAGCTACAAGCTACATCAGCAAGGCAGTATCTGTTTCTGAAGGGAGGGGCTCATGCCCTGCTTCAGTATGTCACAGTGCATGTTGGCATTAATGTTTCCTTCAATTAACTGTAAAGGACACTCCTACCACCGTGCTTGACTGTAGGCCAAGGGACACTTGGCTTATTACGCCTCACCTGGTTGCCGCCACGCATGCTTGACACCATCTAAAACAAATATCTTGATCTCATCAGACCACAGAACATGATTTCAGTAATCCATGTCCTTAATCTGCTTGATTTTAGCTAACTGTTTGCGGGCTTTATTTTGCATCATCTTTGGAAGAGGCTTTTTTCTTTTCCTGGGACAAAAGCCATGCAGACCGATTTGATGCCGTGTGCAGCATATGGTCAGAGCACTGATAGGCTGACTCCCACGGTTCACCCCTTCAACCTCTCCACCAATGCTGGCAGGACTCATCTATTTTCCAAAGACAACCTGTGGCTATGAGGCTTTGGCGTGAGGTGCCGTATTGAAGTTCCAGTGGCCAGTATCACATTAGACCACTCATACTAAGTGATTTGCAATGACTATTTTTTAAATGTAAAAGTGTAATTTGACAAGTATCATGCCTAATGCAGGTATTCATTTATGCTCATAATATTATGTCTTTAGTCATGTAACATTGCATTTTCTCTAATACTACATTTTTTTTCATAAACTTAAAACTTGATTCTTGTCATTTCTCTTTTCAACATGTAACTAATGATAATAATAACTTGATTTGTATAGTAGTTACAAAGTGCCAATGGTATGTGATATGCATTTTTTGTGAGTAATTTCCTGGGTGTGCCAGCTCAAGGGGGTGTCAAGGGTTATGGTGCTGCTGGCCAGCCAGCGCCTGTTTTTTTTATTCAAACAGCCTTGTGGGCGTGGCCATCATATGATTATTATTATTATGATTTTTTTTTTTTTTTTTTTAAATTGGCCTCATGTGGCAGTTTTGATCAAGCCCCATGCATTCCACCCAGTAACAAGTGGCCATGCAACATGCTCAGGACAAAGAATGCAAGTCATTGACGATTCTGCTAAATAGTTGTATGATTAATTGCAAATATGTTTTGTAGGTATTTATTCCAACATTGCTGTTGCTGACAAATGGAATTGTCGTGTAAGCCCTTGTTACCCTTTTTATTACCCATACATGTCTACAATGTGTTGATTCAGTTGTTAGGTTGTTGCACACCTGCTTGAACACATCCCAGTCGTAGTTTTCATTTCCCACCATCACCGCTTGCAGCTCATCCGGCTGGAAGAACGCCACCACGTCCGGCTCACAAACCTTGAAAAAGCCTTTCTTGAACGCCTCGAAAACGCCTTCCACTGATTTGTTGAAGGCGTAGTTGACAAAGGCGGTCACAAACTCTTTCCTGGAAAGAAGAACATGGAAACGCTTTCACTGTAAATAATCGAAATCTACTGAACATCACATGAAAGTGAAACTTACTTGTTGGAACCTGTGACAAGTTTTTCAGAGTCTTCTGGATCAAGCTCAACTTTATCACCTCCCCAAGACACCTGTACAAAAAGAAACAAACAGCAACAAGAATCAGAATCGTGGAAGCGGTCACCTAAGACTGAAGGAGATTTCACATACGGTAAAAGTAGTCTCCATGTCTTTGAGGACATTATCACTGTAGTCCTCCAAGATGCATCGCAATCCCCTGAAGATACAAAGCGGGTAATACACCAGCATTAAGTATCAGTATCTGTCGTTCTCTCATTTTCTCTCTCTTTAATATTAGAATTAGCTTTCTTGGGCTTGAGGAAATCACAGGGTTTAAACCTACTATCGTGCTAAAAGAAATGACCAATTATGCTTACTTGGCCTATACTGAGAATTTACTGAATAAATACAGGACTGTGTTGGATTTGGTGACCAACATAAGGATTGTTCGGCCTTGACGGCGGTTTGCAGTCTATTGAGCGTCTTCCGAGTCTTGCCCTCAAATGTATTTTCACCAACAAGCTGAGAAGGACGGTCAAATACAATCCAGATAGAGAGGGTGCATGTATCAGAACCAAACTACCAAATTGATTGGACTGTACAAACTTGGTGAACTTTGAAGTTTTCAAACTGCGAGCTAAATTTGAATGTAGCCTCGCTTCACTGACAAAAGCCACGGCCCTCACTAACGTGAGCATTTTAAAATCCATCCATCCATCCATTTTCTGAGCCGCTTCTCCTCACTAGGGTCGCGGGCGTGCCGGAGCCTATCCCAGCTGTCATCGGGCAGGAGGCGGGGTACACCCTGAACTGGATGCCAGCCATTCGCAGGGCACATACAAACAAACAACCATACACAATCACATTCACACCTACGGGTAACTTAGAGTCTCCAATTAATGGATGTTTTTGGGATGTGGGAGGAAACCGGAGTGCCCCGGGTCCTCAGAACTGTGAGGCTGACGCTATAACCAGTCGTCCACCGTGCCGCCAGTTTTAACGTATATGACAAAAAGTTTTTTTTGTTGTTGTTTTGTTTCCCACCAATAAAGTGTCCTGCGCTTGGTGTGTGACATTACTTACTCTCCAACGGTGGGTTCAAATTCCTTCATGTCATCCAATGAGGGCTTGACGCCAAGCAGCTTCCTGAAGAGAACAAGTGGGAAGGGCAGATGGACCATGTTCTGGTTGTGCAGAGCCAGGCCGCATAGAACCCCAAACAGGAAGTACGTGTTCGCCGCTACCTTGGGCTGTTTGACAGGGCGGCCAAGTCAAATCTTTAGTCTGACATTATTGAACTGTGACGAATATTACTCATCGACTGTTCTGTGTTGAAAGAAAAAGCGAATCTACGAATCTGAAAGTAGGTCCTATTCAGCAGCGTGTCTTACCTTGGGGGGGAACCAGGCCAGCATCTTTCTGTCGTTGTACATGAACAAGTTGGACTGCGGCGCCATCAGTTCATCAAAGATGTGCAGGAAGAGGTCCCTCCTGTTGACATTCATCACTTTCCTGTCATCCACAAATTGCACCTGGGAAGATACAAGAATTAAGGAGGTAAATAACCAAAGAAATACCTTTCAGCAGTCCCGAGTATGTAAACTGAAACTTAGAACCTCAACAAAATACTGTGTTTATCAAACATACAGTATGACTTGGTTTACAAACAATTGTACCTTTACAACTTCAAACTACACCCACAATACTAAACACACGGAATTATCTCTTTTGGTTGAATAACGTACAATGAACCGAACCTGACAAGCGTGAACGCAGCTGAAGATTAATTACCAAGAGTTCTTTTTTGAAGGCGACGTGATCTGCTGCATTGAGCTGTCTGAAGGTGTCCTCGAGCAGGTGACTTGGTCTCAAAGAGAGCTGAAAGACGGGCGCTTCGGACTGAAAACGCCGTACCAAAACATCAAAAGACACTGATTCACCGGGGTAGTCAAACTGATGACGTATGTTGAGAAAAAAAAAGAGAGAGGCAAATGTGTCCTATTGAAGATGTCGACCTCCAGTGGGCATTTGGTAAATGAGTGTCAAATTTTGATGCATAGCCCTTACTATACCTTTGTTATGAATGCAAAAATGGCAAAGGCCGACACCTTGCAGAACAAATTAAGCACAAAGGGGTACCGGCAAAAGGTGGGAGGTGTATTGACGTCATCCTTCAAGAGAAGATTAGTAGTTCATCAACGAACACAATATCTTTGTCAAGCAAGAAACTGGTCAGCAGGAAATTGCAACAACCGAACTTTGTGCACTTTGCTGTGGAAAAGGTTACTACCTCTTTTGTAGAATGTTGACGCCAAAGAAAGACATCCTTCACGAGCGTCCTGTTGTCAAAGTCCTCAACATAAAAGGTGCTTAGTGGGACTTTGTAGGACTTCCCTCTTTTGTTTGCCTGTGAAAATATAGGTATCTATTTAACACCCAGTTTACAAACATATTCACAGACAACCGCATACATTTTTGCTGCAAACCTTGTAAGGGGGGGGATTTCTATGTTTATTACAACTAAATAAATTGTTAGAAATTATTCACCAATATCTTCATCGATTCATTTGTTGGAATTGATCTTATGAGTGTGCGGATGTAAATCCTTTTCCTCCAAATTCACATAAGTAAATGTCATTGCTTGCCAACTAAGTGCATAAAGTCAACGTTTTCAAAAAGAATTAAGCTTAGGGTCAGTCGTGAAATTATTTAAAAAAATTAATATATACAGTAAAATAAAAAAATCTGGTACCATGAGTTACAAATTTTATTTGTTCCATGACCAAGCTTGTAACTCTTACAATTTGTGTTGTTTTAATAAAGAAAAACAGCACAGTATTGTATTGTATTGTACTTATTCTCAGTGAATGTAAAGAAATAAACTGGTCTTATAAAGTGTAATTACTGTACGTTGGGGCAAGCCAAGTCACGACAACAACTGTAGTGCTGCATGTGCTTTTAAGGGGCGTGGCCTAGTGAGTGACATCAGCAACGTCAGCCTGTGTGTGAACGTCTGGCACAAAAAAATCAACCAAGCGCGAGCTCGTAACTTAAAAAACATCTGGGACGTTTGGGCACTCGTATGTCAAGGCACCACTGTTCCCAGGAACACGATAACTTCCATTACGTCGGCACCCGAAAGGAAGTGCAGCGAAAGCTCCAAAGTCAAACGCAATCCTTTCAGTGACACTCGTTCACTTTCAAGTTCTTTTGATTCAATAAAGTTTTTTTTTGTTTTTTTTTCCCTCATAGGAAATAATGTAGAGTGAATTGGTTCCAGGCTCAAACTGTGACCGTCATAAAACCTTTCAGAACTCAACGAGCAATGTTATAAGGTTTTAAATATTACCAATGCCATGGTAAAGAGGAGTAACCCACTGCAAAACAGAAATAAAATGAGGTAAAATTACTCACCTTTTGAAGATGCATGACAGACACGTCATGCACGGTAATTGACAGCCAATTGTGCTGTTTGTTGGCAAGCAAACAGCCATAATGTTCTTATTTTCAACTAGTTTCATTATGTGGAGTTAATCCTTGAGATGCTCACTGAGTTGAAGACAGAAGCAGTGGGAGAACTGTATATTCACGTAAGTAGGATTTCGGAATGTGGTAGAGATGGCGATGATAAGCTTGGCTTGCTTTTCTTCTCACAAATTGTCGCAAAGTTATCTTGTAAAGTGAAATGAAAAGACCGTACTCGCCTTGTAGAGGAGCTTGAGGACCTCCAGTGTGGCTTTGATGCCAGGAAAGTGAGTTACCAAGAGGCCGTTTTTGATGACAAAATCCAGAGCATTTTTGAACACCAGGATGTGTTGCAACAGCATGTCGGCTGGCATGGAGGACCACCAGCCTTCTGCAGGGAACCAAAAAAAAAAAAAAAAAAAAAAAGGCAAATCAGTGAACATATTTAGGACATATTTCTTTAGACGCTTGGTTACATGATTGAAATTATTTGTGACCAGAACCAGTGAAAACTGATTAAGTCTCGAAAATTCTGCTTAGCGGCAAACAGGAGGAAAATACATTTGGTTCATTGTTGTTGCTGCGAACCAGCTGAATTTAGTTAAGATTTGTATTTTTTGTTTTAATCTGTGCGGTTGATAAATTTGAACCTAAATCAGCACAAACTTTACTGTTGCGTAGCGTGCCCGAGTTTTTCTGCTATGTAGCGAACCAAATAAAAATTAAAAATTAAAATAATTTGAACCGAAAGACATTGACAAGAAAAGTTGGCAAAGGATGTGCTCGTTAAAAATTTGCAGTCTAGAAAAGCTCATATAATTCACAATATGAAAAAGGTTGATAATTTCTGATCATGTTGAATGTTTTCTGATATAACCTAACCCCCGGAAAAGTAATACTGAAAGGTTTACTTAGTGTTGCCTGAGTCCTCTCACTCATCACGTCAACAACCACCGCCAAAGGCAAGACGTTGGCCAGAACCGCCGAGACATCGTGGAGGAGCGGGCACGAGAGCAGGATCACAATGATCTCTGGAGATTTGAGGGAGCTGCGAAAAGTGACGAGCACGTTCATCAATGCTGCCAGGTTCACCTGCAAGAAAAAGAGGCTCAGTACGTAGAAGTGTACACAATTGTTCAGATTGACAACATGCAAGCTTTGCACAACGGAACCTGTAAAGTGATACAAGAAAATGACCTCTCTAAAGTAGAACCAAAATTATGAAGAGGATTTCTGAACCTTTTTCCGGATCCACGGCACTGCTAGCATCTTAGAGAAAGCTCGGCTGGCAGCCTCGAGGTCCACATTTAAGGCATCTGCGTTTAGTGAAAGCCCACTGACAACAACAAAAATACAGCAGCACAGTAAATCAAAGACACTGGGTGAAGTGCCAATCTTTACATTCTGCCATCTGCATTTTTGCAGCCAAAAGAAGGACTCACTCACATGCTTTTTGTAAAACTTGCAACAAGGCTTGAGCTTGTAAAAAACATCTCAAGGATTTCTCTGTTGAATAAAGACGGAAAAGATCAACTTTTAAAATTACAGCTGTTCTGGTGATGGTATTCAGTCAGTATATGTATATTGTAAAAGTCACAAAATGGGACCTTTCAGCCTCTGGATTGCACTTTTTTAACGTCAGCCATTTTAGTAGTTTTTTCTCATCAAGCCTTCCGGTTATCGGGCGTTGCTTTCCACTCTTGAAGAAAAAAAGAACACCTTAAATGGTAAAGTAGCCTTTTAAGATTAGGACAAACAGTATAGAGAGAGGCACACTTGACCTGTGATGAAGTGAAAGCAAAGCTCGTGTTCCACCCTGCTGCTATTTTCAAGTCTGTTTCAAAGAGCCATCTTGTTCAAACACTGCATGCGCAAAATGTGACTACATACTATATATCATGAAAAGGACAGATTCTCGAAGATGCAGACCTGAGGGCACGACTGACGCGCTGTCACAGCTCCACGGAAGTCGTACTAGCACGGGCGCCGGGCTGCCCTCCGCTTTTCCGCTCCCAATCTGACCTTTAACCCCACTGCCAAAAGCCCAAATTTGGCCAGACGATCCCAAAACGAGAGTGTGACGTCTGAAAGGAGAGACGCGTTCAATGTAATAATGACGTCAATGTTTTCATTCCGCAGAATAATGGAATGTGCATGTTTAATTTCCCTCACAGGATCGATACAGTTTAGCTATCGATTACTGTATGTATCTACGCCATGGGATTCTTAAGTCCTGTTTCCGATAAGTGGCACGGTTTTGTTCAGTTTGGTACAGTCGAGCGAGTGAGTCTTTCAAGAAGCTCACGGTTAGCTTCTTCGGTAAACGGTTAGCTGCTATCCTGTATCATTCACACTGCGAAAACTCTCAATCTTACCAAGAATGTGGGTCTCATTTCGAATCAGAACTGATTAAAATAAGACTCATCGCATTAAAAGTAACTTATATTCAAGCATTTTCATTTATTTCAAGCTCATTTTTGTTTGGTTCAAGAAAAGAAATGTCAGATTTTTTTCAACTTACTTTCTACTTCTACTCAAGTAAAAAGTAGCTTGACACAAGTGAAAAAAAAAAGCAATTTCCATTCTTTTTTCGGGGGTGAGTCTTCTTTTATTTTCGAGTCTTATTTTAAGTGTAATCAGATTAGCTTTGAGTCTTTTGACTTGAAATAAGACAAATATTCTCTGATAAGATTTTGAGTTTTTGCGGCGCACAGTTTGTCAGTCCAGTATTGAGCCACGTGTTCACCTGCCGCATGCCACCTGTGAGGCAACTCCGTCCATCCCGTCCACCGGTTTGGGTGTCAGTTGATTCGCAGAAGAGCCATGACCCAGCTGACCGTGAGCTCCCTCTCCAAAAGTATAAACTTTGCCCTCCTGTGAATGGCAGCGTCGCATGAATGAACAACAAATTGCACCTGGAACAGTGTTTCGTCCAAACTGGTCCAAAAAGTGAGATGAGGTTGCTACCTTTGTTAAGACAGCAGAGTGGGCCTCTCCACAAGTGATGAAGGAAACGCTCAGACGTCGAAGAGCAGGAACAACACAGATGTTGAATCGGCCTGTACGGGAAGAAATAAATAAAAACTTTGCCGCGTGGTCAGCAACAACCACGATATTACCCAGCCAAAACAGTGATCTTTTATCCTTCCATTTTCTCCAGCTCTGTGGACGCGCACCACGGATAAACGATGTCTCGCTTTGGTGAGCTGTCTGAAAGGCACAAGCGGATAAAATCTATTTCTATTGTTACGCCTCCGATGCATCAATTTGGTGTGAAAGCCGTTTCAACCTGTCAACACAATGTGAGCATTGGATAGAGACCAGCTTCCTAGCTGTATAGAAAACGCGGGACTGTTCTGACACTGTGAAATTAGATCAGGTTGTAATTTCTTGTGCATTCAGAATCAGCGGTTCACTTGTTGATTACATAACAAATATTAGATCAATGATTATTGTCATGCGAAGTTCAAAGATCTCCTTTACCAAGTTGCGTGATGTGACGTGCTTACCTTTGTCATCAATCCTGTTCAGGCCAAGCTGACCATGTTGATTGGCCCCGCAACAGTACACCAGGCCCGACAAGGTGAGGAACAGCGCATGAGCCGCTCCGGCCGAGATCTGGCTTACCGGTATGCCATTGAGTGCGGGCACCTGGAGGGGGGTGTACTGCAGAGAAGTCTGCCTCCCCAAACCCAGTTGGCCATGACTGTTCAAACCCCACGAGAAGACGTCGCCCCCTATAAAGTGCGACAAACGAATGCGGTATCTAGGATGTGAACTTCGGAATATCAAGTGCACTGTTACCGTGCAATTTGTACATCAATGACATGATAATGCTTCATAATGAAACAGTTTTTGGGGTTTGGAACCAAACAATGCTATACTGTACAAATCAATAGTGGAATATGCTACCCTAGCCACAAACCCTTTTCACCTCTTCAAAGCTCAAATCAGCTATTCATATAAAACCAACCTAAGTAGATTGGTCCCCTGTGGGGTCTAAAGATGATTAGGAAGGAAGAATTACCAGCTTGATCATAATTAGACCTGTTCCTTCACTTATTTAAACTGGAGGCAATGACTCAATGAAAATGTAACCAATATACTTTTGTTCAGTGGACAGTTGACCCACACATCCTACTGCTAATAACGAAAAAATGACTCCTTTTCCAATTTTGTGCAAGGCTTGATGGGTTTTGACCCTCAAAGTGATCGTATTAAGGTGTGTACCGCAAACTAGCGGCACGATTTAGAGAGCGTACAAGTGCGGTTAGGCAAGCGTCTCCAAACAACCTCAAAATAAATCCGTAGTAGACAGCGGACCACATTGAATGATGAGCTTTCTTTTAGGTTGAGATGTATGATGTATTATTTCTAATGCATTTATGTATCACCTTTTCATTATTGTTACTTTTCTTTGCCAATTGGCTTGGGGAAATATCACATGATTGTACTGCCTCGTAGTGAGGCATGTAGTGTTCATTACAGCTCCAGTTTACTACACACCTTAATGAGCTCATTTTAACACACATTACGATACAAAATGATTTTCGTTCTCCGAATGTATTCGGTGTCCTACCTTTAGTCAATGCCAGGGAGTAGTAGTTTCCACAAGCAACCTGAATCACTGGTATAGGCATCGGTATTTGCACTGGACTGCAGTCAAAGTTTAACCAAGAGAAAGTCAGCATGAACAAAAATGTATAAACAAAACAAACAAAAGTACTGTTTGTACATCATAAATTAATTTACAGTGTACAGTGTCAGTACTTTGAGTGATTTGTCAACTAGTGACTAAGTAGAAGTAGTGTTTCAACACATAGCAAGGTGTGTCACCCACTCAAAAACAAATAAGCACCTCACCCTAAATGGGCAGCTCATTTTTCACCTCGAAAAAAACAACCCCAAAAAAACAGGGGGTAACTATATTTTCACAACTGGCAATCGCTACGTCAGTTCATGGGTGGACAGGTTTCTGCTATGCCAAGCTGAACTCACTTGCTATCCAAAACAGAGTCAGAGTTAGATGAATTCAAAAAACGCACTCCTGTCAGCTGCCACTTGTATGTTGTAAAGAGGTTCACTGCATCGTATTAAAGATGATGTGGAGAAGGAGTCTTTTCTTGATTCAGTCGTCAATATTCGCTCCTCGGGGTTTTGTGCTTTCATTTAGGTTTATTTATTTGTTAGCGCCAACCAGTCTCCCTTTGCCCAGCCTTCCTTGTTGATTTAATATTTAATATGAGTAAGTGTGTTCATAACATACTTCTGATAGACACAAGGTCATTTCTGCAGTTGAGTAATGCAAATCTCCCAGCCACTATACTCGGAAACAGGATTCTGTGATTTGTTGCGTTCATAGAAAAGTGAGTTACACAAGCAAAACTATATGTCCCTTCTCTTATTTATCAGTTAGCATCATTTGTATCAGGAATAGCAAGCGGGTGCTCTTACCTTGCTCTCTGAGTATTATATACACGATTGGGCAATAACCCGAGTTGTCCATCCTCTGCCGCCCCCCAGGAGTAGACTCCTCCCGATGCACACAGGGCCAGAGAGTGGTCCTGACCGCAGGCCACGCTCACCACCTCAGCCAAGCCCTCCACACGGCCTGAGCGGAAGGACACAACATAATCACCTCAATTCTTTGAACGAGTACTTCTGAAGATTTCAAAACGTCTTTTAGCTTGACAAGACAAAGTTGACCAAATGAATTTGTTCGTGATCATGATTGATTGGAGCTGAATAGCTTCCCTTTGCCAGCATAAAAACAACCAGCACGCAACAATTGGCCATATTTGGACATAGGTGGTTTGGGCCAGTCAAGTAATAAACTACCGCACCCACAATCTAAGGACAGCTGTTGAAAAGTGTATCAAAAACATTTACAAAGATCATGTATCAGAAGAAAAACAAAGATAACAATACTCTCTTGACTATGTGAGTGATGTCAAACTCATTTTTATCGCCCTTCGTTCGATTGATGTAATAAAGTATGTAGTTTTAATAGCAATAGAATTTGAAATCAGAAGTAATTGAAAATAGTGACAATCAAATACTTACGTATACAACTGTTTTTCAAGTTATGTTAAAAGGAGATTTGATTCGGTGTGTGTGTGGTGGGGTGCTTGTTAAAAAAAAAAAGTGAAAAAAAGAGCAAATTTGGAAATTATGTTCTGCCAAATTGAAATGAGCACAAATATTTTGCAAGAAACAGACTAAATCACTTGCATTGTCCACATAAAATGATGTGTTTGGATTTACATTTGCCTAATATGAGAGCCCTCTCTGTGTTGAAAATAGCTACATTGTATTTATAATGTAAAATTATCATTTAACTCGTCTCATGTGTTAACCAGTGCAATGTTGTACTGTATTATTAACTGGTTTCATTATAATTTAAAACCGCTCCCCAAACACAAAATGACTTTTTGAAACCAAATCGTTCATCTGAACAGAGCATTATCGTTGTAAAGACTTAATTCATGATACAGCTATATATATATATATATATATATATATTTATTTTTTAATGTACACTTTATAAGTCTAAAAGTATGTAAATATGAACGACTCATACACGTTGAGTGTGTAGTATTGAAGAACGTCAAGTGTGATTTTAAAAAAAATTATTCTGGGTAAAAGAAACTGAAACGACATGAAAGGAAACTGATCACAGTGAAAGAACGCCAGTGCCATCTCTTTTTTTTTTTTTTAATTCTGGGTAAAAGTAACTGAAACTTAACTTGTGGGGATAGAGAGCACGGAGTCTATGAAATACCAACATAGTTTAATATGGAAACATAACTGCGGAGGGGGGGTTGGTATGTAAACGTCATAACATTTTGCAAACAGATTTTGACTACCTGAGGGTGTTTTTTCGCTTTGAAAAACCTTTCGTCCAAGCTGTCTCCTTGAGTCGCTTCCATACGAGGAAACGAGTCCGTCCTCCAAAAGGAATAAAACGTGCTGCTCCCCGCAGCAAATGTTGCTCACGACACCAGGGACGCTCCACGACACTGGCCTGGAGGATGCCTGCGGGCCAAAGTGTCCACAGGCGCTGTCCCCCCAGAACAAGATGCGCGACATGTCTCAACGTCCACCGGGATGAAGTGATGAGTTCACGGCCAGCGCGCGGGCATTTTCAACGCACACGTGATGCCTTCAAGTGCTGTCGGAGACATAAGAGTCGTCACCTGAAAATGCTAATATACACTTCATTCATTCTTCGACTCGTGTAAAATACATTGTTTATTATAACACCAATTCCAATGAAGTTAGGACATTGTGTTGAACATAAATAAAAACAGAATACAATGAAATTCTTGAAATTCTACTATGCAAAGCAACAGCCCTTTAGCAACAACACCCAGAAACGCCGCCGGCTTCTCTGGGCCCGAGCTCATCTAAGATGGACTGATGAAAAGTGGAAAAGTGTTCTGTGGTCCGACGAGTCCACATATCAAATTGTTTTTGAAAATTGTGGACATCGTGTCCTCCGGGCCAAAGAGGAAAAGAACCATCCGGACTGTTACGGACGCAAAGTTCAAGAGCCCGCGTCTGCGATTGTATGGGGCTGTGTTAGTGGCAATGGCACGGGTAACTTACACATTTATGAAGGCACCATTAATGCTGAAAGGTACATACAGGTTTTGGAGAAACATATGCTGCCATCCAAGCAACGTCTTTTTCATGGACGCCCCTGCTTATTTCAGCAAGACAATGCCAAACCACATTCTGCACGTGTTACAACAGCGTGGCTTCGTAGTAAAAGAGTGCAGGTACTAGACTGGCCTGCCTGCAGTCCAGACCTGTCTCCCATTGAAAATGTGTGGCGCATTATGAAGCGTAAAACACGACAACGGAGATCCCGGACTGTTGTACAGCTGAAGCTGTACATCAAGCAAGAATGGGAAAGAATTCCACCTACAAAGCTTCAACAATTAGTGTCCTCAGTTCCCAAACGTTAATTGAATGTTGTTAAAACAAAAGGTGATGTACCACAGTGGTAAACATGACCCTGTCCCAGCTTTTTGGGAACGTGTTGCAGCCATAAAATTCTAAGTTAATGATTATTTGCTAAAAACAATCAAGTTTATCAGTTTGAACATTAAACATCTTGTCTTTGAAATGTATTCAATTAAATATAGGTTGAACATGATTTGCAAATCATTGTATTCTGTATTTATTTATGTTTAACACAATGTCCCAACTTCATTGGAATTGGGGTTCTACTTTGTGCAACAGACTCCGTTTTTAAATGACAACAAAATGAAAAAGAACAAAAAAAAAAATTAAATAAAATAACAGCTACATTTTTGGACTGACTTGCATGAAGAAGCTCTTTGTCTTAGTTTTATTTCAATACTCATCGGGCTCCTTTCAGCTCTTAACAGTCGAACTTTGATTTTGATCTTGAACATATGTCAGAGTATTGCCACAGCATTAGGAGCACATTCACATCCATCAATTTTCTACGTCGCTTTGCACTGTTGGAGCCTAATAAATTAACGCGGCACGTTTTTCTTTTTCTTTGGCTTTTTGCAACTTCTGAAACAAGGTCCATTCTCATCAAGTGGTGTCAAGACAGAAACGAGAGAAGAGAACATACTTTATTTCCCCCCCACTGCTGCAACATAAACAAAATTATGTTCCTCTCTATTGTTTCCACTTTTTTCCCTCTCTTTTAGCTATTTAATTGATAATAAAAGCCCACCCTTGAACAATGATTTCCAGGGTCCCATTATTTTGCATTGGCTACACATAATTCACATTGATTTATGTTATGTATTAATGACAAGATTTTAGTCGGGTGTTTTGTGTGGCTTAGCAATAACATCCAATCATTGTTCATTCTACTGCCTCGTTCTTTTCAGTGCATTCTCCTGATTCAGAAACTGCTGCCCGCCACGTGTGGTTTGCATTTCCCCCCTTTTTCGTAACAACCCAACCTTGTCTGCACTTGTATGAGTGCCGTTCAAGTTCATCAATGTACAGTTGTGCCTTGAGATATGAGTTTAATTTATTCAGTGATCACAATTTTATCTCAAAACACTTGCATCCCAAATTAATGTTCAATATTTTCCCCCATTGAAGTGAATGGAAATGCAATTAATCTGTTCCAGCCCCCTCAAAAAAAAAAACACCAAAAAAAATAAAAAACACCCGAACTTTTTTAAAAGTAAAACTTTAAGTACAATTGCACTCAACATTATTGTACTGTATAGAAACACACAATTACGGCTTTAGGTCGTTTAAATTCTAAAAACGCTTAGGAAAGGTGCCTCAAAGCAACCTTTAAGCCACCTCGAGGAAAGGTTACTCCTGAACACTCTTTTCAAAAGCAAAGGAGATACACCGTATAACACACAATCCTTTATGGTAGCAATATTTTAAGCAACAGACCACCGAAGAAGTTCACAGACTACGCAAAGACACTCAAGAGTTCCATGCGAGAGACTTTAAAATTAATCATACAAAAATATATATTTTAATAAGAACAGAAAAGCAAATATAAATAAACATGCATCAAGAAGAGTCTTATAGAAAAGCAATGTGAACATAAAAAAATTGCTTAAAGAAAGTAAGACTAACCTTACAATCCATACAGAAAAAAACAGCTGTAAACACAAAATATCATAAAATACAGAAACGTGCGAGAGATAAATCTTTGAGCGAAAGAGAGAAAGGACAGAAAAAAGAAAATAAAGCAAGCTAGAAACTTTACATCATCAATACTCGCCGTCACGTGATGACAACGGTTAGGAAAAGTGGAGTTAAGTTCATTTGAAACAGAGCGGTCCTTTCCTACAATAACTTTTCATCTCTCCTTGAACCGATGACGTATTCCAACAAAGGTTAAGGAAATGTGGCATAAAGTTGAGGAGATTGAACTTGCCAAAGAGGCCCTGTACCTCCTGTATTGTCCTTCCTTGTTGTGCTTTTGGCAGTTGGAAAACCAGCTTTGCTGCCACCAACTGAAATTGTCCTTCCATTGCAAGGAAGCAAATGTGAATCGATGGTTGCTGGATATCGTGCAGTGCGTCTGCCGCCAAGCCCATCTGGTTCTGAAGCTCGCTCGTATCCTGAAAAACTCAAGGCGCACCTGTTCTATGTAACACATAGTCGCTAAGGCCATGTAATGTTGGGTGTTTTTAGGGGAAACCACCTCAGTGGTCCTGCATTCCAACAGCAGCCCCTTAACTGACCACCCAAGTTTTTGACGCATCTGCCTGCATCCTCCCCACCTATCAAGGGCCCTGAAATAGAATACACACCTACCGACCCATCTCGAAAACCCACAAACACACATTGCTGTCCATGTACAAGAAGCGTCAATGGATCCTTACACAGAAACACCCGGCCAATTTTCTCTCCATCAGAAAGTTGCACCACGGTGAGGGTGGGATGTGCATGCTGGGAACAGGTACATCTTTGGCGCTCCTGGCTTGTTCGCTGTGATATGTAAGCCATGTAACGTCCCGTTTCATCCAAGCAGGCTTTCATTACAGAACCCCCAGCTTTAAATGAACACAGTCTGACCCGAGATACATCCAAGAGGGTGATCGCTTCATTATCAATAGACAACAATGCAAAGCTTCCATTTGACGTCATCTGAAAGTTCTGCGGTTGACAATATAATGTCCCCGGCAGCTGAAAGTGCCTGCACACCGTCTCATCGGACATCTTCCAGGTGTAGATGCCTCCCGAGGCAACCATCACGACCACAAAATCGGTGTGCTGTGAAAGTGTGTGGAAAGCAACAACATCTTCGGAGCTTTTCGCCCTGGAGAAGCTTCTGCTGATAGTGCCCGACCACAAGCTGGCAGCCAGCAGGTCTCCGCCATGGAGGCCAATGAGAAAGGTGCTCTCAGGCGACACCTGTGCATCACAAAGGTACAGGTGAATACCACATACAACACCCCCGTGTGCCATTTTCCATACCCGAGACAGCCCTTGCTCACAAATGCTCACACCAAACTTACAATTGGGCGTAATAAGAACATCCGTAGCTCTGCTCCCACCTATACGTAAACTATTCTGCCCTGTTTCTGTTTGCCAAATGTAAATATCTTCACCGGAGAGTGTCACAAGGGTCAGGTCATCCTTACTAAGACGTATCTTCTTCACAGGATTATCATGCAGAAAGTTGGCATGTGGAAGACCTGTTTGGAAGCTCCAACTCCACACCGTGTCCGTCCCATCTGCTGTGTAGAACCACTGTCCTGTTTGTTCCACCGTCACATCTTTCACCCCGCATTCCATTTTTGGAGCTTCGCCAGCAATATAAACCATCTCGGCATCCCACGCAAGAAGGCAGCCATTGTCCGTGACACACACAATATGTGAGGTGGTTTTGAGGAGTGTATGAGGCAGGTTGTTGGCATTTAAAGAGAGGACACACTGTGCTGTGCTAAGCCTCCAAACCAACACCAGAGGCGAGTCCTCTAGTAAAGCCACTAAATGGTGTCCATCTTGGGAAAACACCACTTGAGCGAAGGCTTGACCCTGCGGAGCCCAGAAGTAGTCAGACTTCTCCCACTCACACGTATCCCACACTGTGACCTGCTTACAGTGACATACCAAAAAACTGCTGAATTCATACAAGTAATCAGTATTGAGCATGTCGTTAAACTCGCTTCCAGCAGAGGCTTCTTTAACAAATCTTGGTGTTTGTGTTTTGGCAGGAACTTTCCATAGTTTCAGAGCTCCCGACCTTGCAACGCACGCCATCTCCTCTTTATCCTTACAGAGGATTATCGACACAATTGCACAGCGGTTTGAGTTTGAACAGGAGCAAAGGAGGCTGCAGCTGTCTATGTCAAATATAGAAACGGTGCCTTCTTCCTGGCCACAATAAATGTGGGAGCCTAAAGAACTGAACGCCACACAGGTTACGTAGCTCGGACACTTCAAATTTGTCACACTTGTGTTGGAGGCATCGAACAGTCCCACAATGCTGTCCTGCTTCCACCATACACATAACTGTCGATCAAATGCCACAAAGCCCTCAAACATGTTCGGTGTGTGTGAGGCTTTGACCTCCACAAAGATTTCTGGAGCTGTAACATCGCACAAGAACAGTTTGTTGCATAAGGTGGCAAATAACATGAATCGGTGGCTGCTTTTCACTCCTGCAAACTTGATTTCTCCCTGCTCACAGTTCGGCGAAAGTCGCACCATACCAAAGTCCGAGCCGTTCCACAGCCACGCTGAGCCATCACGCATAATCTCTGTGATCGTCCCACAGCGTGTCCCTGCAGCGGTCACAGTGAGCTGAGTTGGTCCGCCGTCACGCTGGAGATGCCGAAGCAGGGGGACAGTGTCGGGAGACGGAGGAAGCAATACTGCCAGTCCGCAGCCTCTTATCCCTCTCTCCCATCTGATCTCGTCGACATAAAATCTGAGCGCAGGAAAGACCTCCAAATATGGGAGGAGGCTTGCCTCCATTAATGTGGGCAGCTCTATAGGGGAGCTCTGCAGGAAACACGACGAGGACGCCAATATGCTCGCCAGGAGTGAGCATTCCCTTAGATTGTCCCAAGATCCCTGCTCTTGCCTCAACATGGCCACAAGATCCCTTAGGAGGCCAGCCTTCACCAAAACATGATGGAACCTCCATGACGTCAACACCTTCCATCTTAACTCTAAACTGTTGCTTTCTTGTAAGTGATACATCAGCTCCACAGCTTTTCTCGCATTCACAGCATCTATGAGGGGCGGCCGCTCTTCCACGTATGCACTCGTTTGCGCGCTGCCTTCGTCTAGGCATGACGTTTCAAGGCATGCATTCCATCTACTAATGAAATAATCGGCCATCTCTGAATGAATTTTTCTCCTGGCCTCACGTGTGTCTAAATAGGTCTTTGCCACGACAAGTCGAAAATGTCGGCTGACCCAGGTAAAAACTTGACACCCTGTGACAGTCCTTCTGATGAGAAAGCCCTTCAGTTCGAGAAGCAGTCGCTCTACATCCACTTGCGTGATCTGATTGGCGTGGGCTCTGGACAGGAGATCTGCAAGTTCTGCCTCTGTGAGTCCTACACTGGATATGGCGAGGTAAGAGAGGGCATGAGCAACCACAGGGGAAGAATATTTGTGCTCCAAGTGATCCAGCAGGGCAGCAACGGATGAGTGGACCCCGTCAGGGAGATGTGACTCTGATACCTCTGAATCTAACAGGAGACAAAAATCAACAGTTTTGACTAGATGTGAGGAAAACACATCACAAGTCTGTGTTAGTGTAGTGTACCTGAGCACCAGAATGACGTGTGACAGTGAAGTAAGCGGACGTAGAGGGTGAAACAACAGGAAGTCAGCGCTTGGTTCAGCAGTGCCAGTTGTCCCGAAGTCACTCTTCTCCTGGAGTTGCTCAGCAGTGACATGAGCACCTTCAGACATTGCTTCCTGTCTGCAGAACCCAGCAGTACATGCACATAACCCAACTGCTTCTTAACTCCCTCTGAAACAAAGCCAGGTGCACTGCACTCTGGGTAATGTAGTTTGATGACCTGCATGAGATGCGTGTGTTTGGAGGAGATACCGAGAATGATTTTGACTCCGGGAGGAAGAGGGGAGGGCAGGCTTTCGATAATTTGCACGGCGAAATTACGCCCCATTTGATCCACCCCATCCAGGATCAGAACTAAAGGCTTTTTGGAAGACGGCAGCAAGGAGAGGAGGAAGCAAAGATATTCTTTCACTTCATACAGGCTGATGTCAGGTTTTTTGATGGCTCTAAACACAGTCCTTGGGTTAAGGTGAGCGACGCTAGATTCAGCGTTTCTCAGCTCAGTGACACCTCGGCGATGGCCAGCGTTGAGGTCTTGTGAAGACGAAGAGCGGTCGTAACTCCTGAGGATTTGATAACACAAGCTGGACAGCAGGCGCTCTGCGGAAGGGAGGTGCGGCAAGTCGGTAAAAAAGGTGATCACAGCAGGATCGGTGTCACGCAGCCAGGACCTCATCTACGGATAGAGAATTTAAAACGTTTTATTGCTGATGGTGTCATCACACATTCAACTCATTTCAACATGAACTCCAATACAGTATGAGGTTGAAATGATACAGTACACAGTCACACTAAAGTGGTTCCTATTGATTAGTCTATGGGTATCTTATACCATTATGTACATGCATAATGGCTAGTAGAAGCTCATAATGTAATAACAGACCATAAAATACTAAATTTGCCCTTTTTAAAATGTAATAGGCCCATAACATCATTTAATATTACTGCTGGCAACAGCAACCTGCTATTAAAGTATATTTCGGGTATATATATATATATATATATATATATATATATTAGGATGTGAATCCTACATTACCCAAGTAATCCTTCCCTCCATTTGTTGCCATCAGAAAGACACATGCGTAAGGGCACATGCCTTTCAAATTAGTACTGTAACAACACTGTTCACAGATATTAATTTGAATTTGTAGTGCTAATAGTACTAGAGCGTATTCATTTACCTGGTGAGCACAGTGAGCCAGCAGCACTCTTTTCCCTGCACAAGGACCTCCCGTCAGCACGAGTGGACGCCGCTGGTCGCTCTGCTGTACGTAGGCTCGGATCTACGGAGAGTGAACTTCTGTTAAGCCGATGTCATTTTCAGCTTCATTAGAATGTCCAGGTTGTGACATTAACACCAGATCCAATCTATAGAGATCGCTATTCAAAATGATGTCTGACCTCTTCCATTTCTGGCCTCGTGATGACGTAAAACCCTGACAGTATGGCGCACAGCTCCTCCTGTTGGACTTGCTCCCGTGCCAAAGCATCACTGAGGTAACCGCTTCCAATTTGTCCAGACTCTGCAATGTTGTCAGTCAACCTCACCAGGTCAGAATACACCTGATGGCAGAGCAAGTCTGCATACGCCCGCCTCCGCGCTGTGGTGTAACCACGGCGACGGTCACAATTTGTAGCGGTGGTGTAGGCTTCAAGCTGGGAGGAGTCGATGAGGCCTTTCAGGAAGTTGTCAATCAGATCTGAGAGTAAATCTGCCTCACTGGATGATGATCTTACTCGGGCAGAGTTTGGAACAGTGCCCTGGAAGTAAAGTGAGGATGTGACAGCACGTATCAAAAGCACAAACATAAGGGCACTGCAAGATGGTTTTAGCAAGAAATCTACACACAATTCGAGTTGATTTGTAACCATTTTTTCAGCCAAAACAACAGACAAAGCATTGACCACATTAGCTCAGTAGTGAGCCATCAGGGTCAGCAAGGCCTTCTCTGTAAAGACTATTAAAAAAAACAACACTGACCTACGTTTACATCCTAAATTCTAATATTTGTTTTATGAAATTGTATTGATTTATTCCCAATAGTCTATTCTCTTCATTCCGTACAGTTTCCGTTGGCTGCACTGCTTAAAGTACGTGTGTGGGGAGGATACATTATTATTATTATTATTATTTTTTTGTCCAATCAGGTTTAAGCCTCTATGTGCTGCCATGTCAATCAAATCTGCCCCGGCCGGAACTTCAGAATCAGTAGTGCTGGTCGATGTAATTTAAACTATATTAGCAATGGGACTGTGTCTTTAACCGACCAGATTTCAAATTCGTCCTCACTGGGCCAACGGGGGCGAGCCAGCTGGCCCTCGATGTCAACAATTTTGTCCTCTCTTTCATTGGTCAGAGCTTAACTTTCACTAGCAAACATGTCTGTAGCATTATGCACACATTTAATACATTAAATCATGAGCAATCTCTGGTGTTTTTGTTTTGATCTTGTTTTTAGATATTGATTTTAAACAGTTCCAGATGATGTACGTTGCACAGTTGTGTGATGTTGTATTGTGGTTTTGTATAGTATTGATGGTTCCTAAATGCGATAGTGATGGATTAAGTCGAATAAATCTCCACTGATGAACAACCCCAATTGTAAACAGAATACAATGATTTGCAAATCATGTTCAACCTATATTTAATTGAATACACTACAAAGACAAGACATTTAATGTTCAAACTGATAAACTTTATTGTTTTTAGCAAATAATCATTAACTTATAATTTTATTGCTGCAACACGTCCCAAAAAAGCTGTGACAGGGTCATGTTTAACACCTTGTTACATCACCTTTTCTTTTAACAACATTCATTAAACATTTGGGAACTGAGGACACTAATTGTTGAAGCTTTGTAGGTGGAATTATTTCCCATTCTGGCTTGATGTACAGCTTCAGCTGTTCAACAGTGCGGGTTCGTTGTTATTTTATGCTTCATAATGCGCCACACATTTTCAATGGGAGACAGGTCTGGACTGCAGGCAGGCCAGTCTAGTACCCGCACTCTTTTACTACGAAGCCACGCTGTTGTAACACGTGCAGAATGTGGTTTGAAAATTGGAGGTAACTCACTGACTAGTTTGTTAGTTTTGACCGTTGTTTGCGCATCTGCGGTTACCTTTTAGCAGCGTTGTTTGCGCATGTGCGTGACCTAAGTATCAGAAAAATTCAGATATCATCGATGATATATGTATATCAATCAAGCAACAGGATAGATGATAGGCTGATGTCTTTTTTTTTTATTTTTTTTTTTTATGTCACACGATGTCATGCGATCTACCAATACTACCTTCGCGGTCGACTGGTTGATCGCGATCGACCCATTGAGCACCCCTGCTTTACACGTTGATGTCGATTTTTGATGCAGTGCCTCCTGAGGGATCAAAGGTCACAGGCATTCAATGTTGGTTTTCGGCCTTGCCGCTTACATGCAGTGATTTCTCCAGATTCTCTGAACCTTTTGATAATATTATGGACCGTAGATGATGAAATCCCTAAATTCCTTGCAATTATACATTGAAGAACATTGTGCTTAAACTGTTCGACTATTTTCTCATACATTTGTTCACAAAGAGGTGAACCTCGCCCCATCTTTGCTTGCTTGACTGAGCAATTGAGGGAAGCCCCTTTTATTCCCAATCATGGCACCCACCTGTTCCCAATTAGACTGTTCACCTGTGGGATGGGCGGCACGGTGGATTGATTGGTTAGAGCGTCTGCCTCACAGTTCTGAGGACCGGGGTTCAATCCGCGGCTCCGCCTGTGTGGAGTTTGCATGTTCTCCCCATGCCTGCGTGGGTTTTCTCCGGGCACTCCGGTTTCCTCCCACATCCCAAAATCTTGCATGGTAGGTTAATTGAAGACTCTAAATTGCCCGTAGGTGTGAATGTGAGTGCGGATGGTTGTTTGTTTGTATGTGCCCTGCGATTGGCTGGCAACCAGTTCAGGGTGTACCCCGCCTCCTGCCCGATGATAGATGGGATAGGCTCCAGCATTCCCGCGACCCTTGTGAGGATAGGCGGCTCAGAAAATGGATAGATGGATGGACCTGTGGGATGTTTAGGTATAACAGGTATTTGATGAGCATTCCTCAACTTTCTCAGTCTTTTTTGCCACCTGACCCAGATTCTTTGGAACATGTTGCAGCAATAAAATTCGAAGTTAATGATTATTTGCTAAAAACAATCAAGTTCATCAGTTCGAACATTAAATATCTTGTCTTTGTAGTGTATTCAATTAAATATAGGTTGAACATGATGTGCAAATCATTTTATTCTGTTTTTATTTATGTTTAACACAAGGTCCTAACTTCATTGGAATTGGAGTTGCAATCTGCAGTGATGCAGAACTACACTGCATCATACTGAGACCTGTTTCTAATATTGTGGTTCCCGATTAAACTACATGAGAAGGGCACAATATTAAAAACACCTCTGAGAATGCTTCAGTACACGATAAAACACCACCACATAATACACATAGTGTATTATTAATTTAATGCATGCATATCGCAGATCTGTTTGTCTGTCCAAAGTGAGCATGATTAACTGCGTGAAGGTTAAAAACTAACAAACAAAAAAAAGGTTAGTCTTTTTTTTAACTTCTTTTTTCTTATTAGGATGTGAAGGTGTACCAAATGTTGTGGTTGTGGAATGTGCAGTGAAGCCCAAACTCATGCATTTCCTGGCCCAAATTGGTATCAAGAACGGGTATAAATCATTTTGGACATGGAATACCAATTACTTTTTAATATGATATCACTTTATGTACAGCCTTCCCAGTCTCTGTGTTTAACTGTTGGGTAGCAGAGCAGTAACTAGGAGTCACCTCTTCCTCCGTGTGAACGTTTAATTGAAAGGAGTTCATCCCTCTCACCTCTTGTTCCACCTTCAGATTGGTGACCTTGTGGACGTAAGCAAGGCAGCGTCTGACGGCGTCATGACGAGGACAGTTGTTCAGGCCAAACCGTAGATCGCCATCAAGGACTAGCCAGAAATAGCATTGAAAAACATATGATTAACGTTAAAATGCAAGCTTGATGTGCAGATTAGACCAGGCCTACACACGGCTAGTTCACCTGATCTGTTGAACGTGAGGCCTTTCGCTTCGGTCAGAAGGTTCTTGTGCACACACAGACTCACAGCAGCCTCAAACATCTTCACCAAATCCTCCATGTGATTCTCCTGCTGTGAACCAATTAAGTCAATTAACATTGTATTGTGAGGCAAAATTATAATAATGCCGATTAGGCCATTCTTTTTTGGGGCAACCTGAGGCAGGCACGAGGCTCTCAAGCAGAACGTCGGCGGAACGGTGTTCTCATCTCTGTGGTAAACTCTCTCCAGCTCTTTGGTGCTGAGGCCTGCTTGTTGGATCTGCTGCAGCAGCAAGTGGAAGTGGGACACCTCCACCTGGGCAGGAAGACTGGCCCTGCCGTATTCAGGTCCTATCAAAGCCTTGCAGCAGCAGCACCGTGTGGACACAGAGGGAAAAACATTCGGTTTTAACAAGGTCAGAAATACTGTAATTTAAAAAGGTGGAATAGACTAGAAGAGATTTGAATGGATTAGAAAGCCTTTGTAGTCATTGTATGGCGCAGACACAACGAAATTAGGACGAGCGGGCGGGCGGACGGACAGACAGACGGACACAGACAGACAGATAGACAGACAGATAGACAGATCGACCGACCGACCGTCCGACCGATCGATCGATCGATAGATAGATAGATGAAAAGTATGGCATGAACACTGCTGATTTATTTACCAGTAAAAAGGGCCCAGCAGAGCTCTCTCTGCAATTTTTTATCAGCTCGTTTCTGGTGTTTTCATCCGGCCAGCGGCTGGGATTAATGGACTCATGTGGGTCGATCACCTGTACATAGACACACACCCTTGCTGCTAAACCAACAGTGAGTTTGTACATGTGGTCACATTGTGCCTCCCAACAGTCTAATTACATCTACTGCTGAATCAGAGATTGACAATGCTGGTGGCACACAGACACACACATGCACACAGCTGTTTTATCGTGCAGGTATAAATGTGGCCCAGATGAATGAAATGACTTAATAATATAATAATATTATTAAGTCATTATAATGCCCAGTTTTGATCGACACTGTTAGACTGGTTCTGACTGAATGTTTTATCATTGAGTAAGAAGTGTGTATTCACCCTGAAGTCCACTCCCAGCTTGTGTCTGCAATGCTCTCTTAGTTTGGGGAACACAACCTCTCTCAGAGCTCTCCGCTCTACCACGCTGTCTGTAACATGGCATCATTACACATAAAAGTCACAAATGAATACAGCCAATGAAAACCAGAGACTTTCTGAACATACCTGTAGGGTTAGAGCACAGATAAAGTTTCACACATGTCGATCTGAGGCGGCAATTGGAAGCAGCTTGGTCCATATGTTGTTTTCAATTCAATGTCAACTAAGTAGGAACGATATTGTCTAATTGTTTCAGTTGTCTCACTGGGCTGGTCTTTCTCTTTTCCCTCCATCGGCACTCTGATTCAGGAAATTCCACCCTTGGTTATATAGAGAGACTCCGATCACACCCACTTCTTGCGCCTGGTACACAGCAGGCACACATTTGATAATTATACACAATTGTAGTGGACATTTCTACAACAGGTGCACACACACACAGACAAACACAAGAAGGCAAACATGGGTGGACAACAGTAGAGTGCAACAATGCGGTTTTTTTCCCCCAATATTCTTTTATTAATTAACATTTTTACACAATAAATACAAACTTTGCTTTTTGTACAGCCAGTAATCATATGCACAAAGACATCTGCACCTGTTCCCATTATTTGTCACCATGGCAACAGTCCGACTAGAGAGAAGGCCAGCAGTTCTACAACTTAGCTAATAATTAAAAGGAAGTGTGCAGCTGATCCAAACTTGCGGATTTAAAAAAAATAATAATAATTTAAATCTACAAAAATGTAATAATTAAACACTGCGGCAAAACAAAAGGGGGATTTTGTAGTGGAAACTGCAAATAAAATCATTTCACAAGAAACTAATTGAGACTTTATGAAAAGAGCTTCTGAGGGACGCTGCTGTAAACAATAAACTTCAAAACAAGTTTGAACATTATACAGGGTAATAAATTCAGATCTCAGAGAGATCAAGCAGAGGCTGCCATTCTTGTTTCCTTGACCACAGCATTTTTGTGATACAGATATCTTCTAACAGCAGGGGAGGCTAGGTTTTGGATCCAATGTTGTATAATTCCAATGTAATATAATTCCAATGTGTATAAAACCATTACTAATCATGATAGATGCTGCATAACATGTTATGTTAAAAAAAAGGTATTTAGCTATCCTATTTGTGATGGTAGCACATTTTACCAACATTTGTCCCCTCCCACTTCTTAACTGTATCAATACTATAGTTGTGTTCATTATAAAGACACAAACACTGACATTTCGATTAAATACTCACTGTTTGTCATATTTCTCCTAATGTCTCAGCACTGAAAAATTATGAATTTGTCGACAGTGTTCTTGCTAGCATTTTGAGATGTTTGTCAACAACACTCAAAAATAAAAAGAAACAGAAAATCTTCACACTGTGGTCATTTTGGTCATCATTTTTCTTTTGAAAAAAACCAAAAGTAAATTAGTTCCACGCAGGCATCAGGACTTTTTTGAAAGACTAAATTCACAAAAAAAATAAAATCTGTTAATTGTTATCATCAATTAATTAGTTGTTTAAGTGATTGTTAAGCCTGTCTCTAATTTCAACACAAATTAATATTAAGTGTTAGTTAAACACCCAAATATGAAATTAAATTCTCCAAATACAATTGTGTGGAACTGTTATACAAAACAAATATCAATTTAAGCCGATACTTGAATCCTTTGATTGTACAGAAGTAGTGAGACATTCTAACAGTGATTTCCTCTCTGTTAGAAACAATCACAATGGTGTAAAAAACAAACAAACACACACACACACAAATGAAAACACCCTCACTGGAAACATCCTTGCAGTATACATCCTCTCATTTTTATAAGTTAAGCAAAACACCAATTTACAATGTCCCTAATACCTCAGTCTCTTTAGAATACATTGAAATGAAAATAGCAGTCACACTGAAACAAAGGAGCCACTATAGATTCAGAGTGAAGAGAGTATCTGACACCAGCATCAGCTCTTCAGGTGGAGATGCTGCTACTTTGCAGTGGATGTAGAAATAAATAAAAAGTGCTACGCTGCCATTTGGCAAGGAGTTTAAAGGCTTGAAGGGTATTTAATTAAGGGGTCTGGAGTGAGGAAAACAAAACAATTGAACTTGGCGCCCTTTGAATGTCATTTGCATTTGTCCATTCAGTGTTTCTCTTCTATTTTAGCCAGCACTGATCGAAGACAGCAAGAAATTGTACCAAGAATGATGAATATGGTGCTTGATGCAAACACACAGATTGTCAGGTAAAGAACCAATGCAGTGTGAAAGGAGCCATGGGGCCAAATGTGATAGAATGAATCATCCTGATGAATCCGCTGATCCATAATCAAGCAGTCCCCACAACCCCCCAAAAACACAGTAAATCTCTATGCCAGAAACACTGTCTGTCCGTATAATTCCCATGACAAAAAATTCAACACCAATTATTTCTGTGCTTTTAACCTCAATTAACTTTCAACCAATTGGTGACGCTAAGAGAAGATACAGCGTGTGTATGTTTTTATTATGACATAACTGCATAGGGTATGCGTATGTGATTACAATGACAGCCACAGAGTCGCACTCACTGCCAACGAACAGTACAGACATTAGAGTAAAGTTAGATGGGAAGAAAGACGGAACAGACGGAGAAAGAGTTGGAGGGAAGAGCAGAAGGGAGGATCCAGCCTCTCCTTTTCTCTTTTTTCCCTTCCTCATCTCCTTTCTGGCCTCCTTCCAGGCCTTCTTTCCTACTTTATTTACAATGCGCTTTCAGAATAACATCGTCCGCTCATTTAGCCGAGTACTGTAATATGAAACGCTGCGCATAACATTCCTATAACAACAGTAATGTACTGTACTAAAACATGAAATACGTACTGGAGGATGATGAGAATATATAAATGGCAAACGGTGGATGTCCTTTGCTTATTCTCATTATGCTTACTTTTTGTGAAGCATCACTAAAAGTACTAAATGACTTGGGAGAATACTTTACATTTTCCACCAATCAACTGATGAAAGGAAATTTTACCTTGTTATGGGCTAAGAATTTCTCATTCCATATGCAATCATTTTTTAAAACTGTATTTTTTGTTTGTTTGTTTTTACAGCGGAACATTGGCATTTGAAGGTTATACATTTTTCAGGAAAAAAAGTTGCCTTTATGCTTGAATGTTGTTTTATTGTACAACCCCAATTCCAATGAAGTTGGGACGTTGTGTTAAACATAAATAAAAACAGAATACAATAATTTGCAAATCATGTTCAACCTATATTTAATTGAATATGATGAATGAAGACAAGATATTTAATGTTCAAACTGATAAACTTGATAAACTTGTTTTTAGCAAATAAAACACGACAACGGAGACCCCGGACTGTTGTACAGCTGAAGCTGTACATCAAGCAAGAATGGGAAAGAATTCCACCTACAAAGCTTCAACAATTAGTGTCCTCAATTCCCAAACGTTTATTGAATGTTGTTAAAAGAAAAGGTGATGTAACACAGTGGGAAACATGACCCTGTCCCAGCTTTTTTGGAACGTGTTGCAGTCATAAAATTCTAAGTTAATGATTATTTGCTAAAAACAATCAAGTTTATCACTTTGAACATTAAATATCTTGTCTTTGTAGTGTATTCAATTAAATATAGGTTGAACATGATTTGCAAATCATTGTATTATGTTTTTATTTATGTTTAACACAACGTCCCAACTTCATTAGAATTGGGGTTGTACTTAACATTATGCAAGACGTTTTCCTTGGCCTTTTGTGATGGCAAAGAGGAAATGTTATTTACTGCAATGTAGGAACACAACACACATGTCTCTGTCCTTGCTGCTCAATACAAGATGACCAAAGGCACAATAAGTCGGTGTCAATCATGAGAGAACCAAATATACGCTAGCTGTTTTATCATATTGTGAAGAGACTCATGTCCCTCTCCATGTTAAAACTTAGAAAAAAAAAAAGTGTTTTAACATACAGCGACTAACTTCCTTTTATGTGTGTATGATACGTGTGTGACTGCCTTCAGCAAGCCTCCCTCTGCTCTTCCATGTATGGCACGCTCCTCCACCCCACATTGATCGGTTACACGGGGACAGCGAGCCGGGGAAAAGCCAGCTTCTGTGGGCATTTGGAAAGCGGCCAGTGGCTCCATATGTGACACGGGCTGGAATAATGAACTCTGGCCAGGTTTGCAACCCAATAACCTAAACTGACTTGATCATGTTAATGAAATGTTGGAGCTCATACTTATTGCATTGAGAGATTGATGGTAATGTACAAATTATTTTCTATCAACTCTCCAAACACGATTATTTATGTGTCATAATAATACAGCAGTTTCGCAGCTAAAAAATAAAAATAAAATAAAAATAAAAATAGAAGCAAGCTTAACAAGGTCAGAAAAACACTTCTTTCCTCTGCAAACATTCTTCCGTGTCCTCCTCTTCAGTGTGCTCTGGGTCTCTGCCCAATGAGGTGAGGTTTTAAGGCAAGAATGGAAGGAGGTGAGAGGGCACACTGCACTTCATTAGGAAGCAAAATACCGAGAATATTTAAGTGGACACCCTGCCTCCAGCGCCCTCCTCTCTTCCCTCTTCCACAACTTGAGGATAACAGAGAATGAGGGATAGCTCGAGTGGGGGACAGGCTTGCTCGATGGGTTCGATGTGGTTTGGTTCCGTTTTCATCAGTTTATTTAAGCTCAGAGCCGTGCCAGTTGGATATAGGCTGCCATCAGTTAATCGTGTTATGGAGTGTGCGTCTAACCACGTTCCATCTTGTGTGTCGGTCACACCAGCGTGATCTCCACCTCCTCTGCCTTGTCGCTCTTCCCGTGTTGTCGGCGAGACTGCTGTTTGGGTGGTGGAGGAGCAGCACGCACCTAAAGGACAAACAGAGAATGTATGATTGAGCTTGTTAGCAGAACATTTCTTCTGAGGTCATACAATGTTGAGTTTCATCCGAATTTTCATCCGAATTTCATCCGAATTTTCTGGAAATATACGTTGGACATGAGGTCCTGTGAGACTTTCGCATTTCATCCCTCCATTAAAGAGAGAAAAATGAACAATAGTGCAGTTTTTATGACTCATATTACTAATATCAACACTTTTTTAATCACCCTTAACACCCAGTCATAAAACAAGAAGAATATACACATGCTGGCAAAATTGTTAGTATCCCTCCATTAAAGAGAGAAAAATACACAATAGTCACTGAAACTATTTGAATATGACAAAAAAGAAAATACTGAATATAAACCAACTATTTAACGCCACTGTAAAATGTCGAGGGGGCTAACTTATGTTATGGGGCTGCAGTGCTGTATCTGGGCCTGGGCATCTTGAATTTGTGCAGGGTACAATTAACTCTCTATCAAGGCATTCTGGAGTCAAATGTGCTGCTCAGTGTCAAAAAGCTTGGTCTCAAACATAGGTCTGGTATTTCAACAGGACAAAGGGCCAAAAGTTAAAAACACAAAAAATGGCTAAGAACACAACATTGGACAGTGGCCTTCTATGAGTCCCGTTCTAAATTCTGTGTGGAAGGAGTTGAAACATGCAGTTTGATGAACGCCTGAGACAGCTAGTTTACAGTTTGCTCACAAGGGAGTGGATCAAAAGACCATCATATTTTGTATTATTATTATTTTTAATAATTCAAAAATAATAATAAAAATTAATCAAAGGCTCAGTACACATTTTATAGTGAAGTTTTTATCACAAATATTATTAATATCAACACACACATTCACAGAGAACGAACGGATGGATGGACAGGTTTCTAAGAAAGCTACAGTTTGACAGTGGAACTGATTTTTTTCTGCCTTCATCATTTCCTTTGGAAAAAAAACTGTTTCAAAAGCATCACAGAACGTATTGTGGTCAACCTTGGAGTGTCCACTCTTAAGTTGTTTTTCCTACTGTGCATACTAACAGGTCGTAGTTTTCCTGGACCTCCTTCAGGGGGGAATCGAGACAGCTGTGTTTGAAACCCAGGTGACACTGGACTCCTGCCAGAATTTTGATCTATGGAGAAGACAAAAAAGGTTACATTAAAGGCCCATGATGAATGTTATGATATTACTTTACTGCAGGAAAAGTGTCGCTTGTGTTGCTTACTGGTGGTGGTTAATGGTGCCTTGTGTGACGAGGCGGGCAGTGGAAGCTTGTGATCCCCGTTGAGTGCAACAGAGGGTGAGCGTGGGAGAGACGGTGGGGTAGAGCTCTCCGGGCTGGTGAAAGGGCTTATGGGAGGTTGGTCATACAGCGGAAGAGGTGGAAGAGATGATGGCAGCTTCGCAGAGGGAGAAATCTATGGGAGGAAATCAGTATTGCTACAATAATGAATTACTACATATCACATTTGAATTGTTTACTATACAAGTTATATGGACTTTTTTCTGAACCTTTCGTCACTATGCTTACTATTGTATAACCACTAAATGGAAACAACATTCGGTACACATGTACTAATGAATGAGATCAAAGATGTTCATAAAAAAAAATGCCTCTACACTTAAAGCGTTAGTTTTTTTTATTATTGTAATTGTATATTTTCAATGCATAATAAGTTTTTTTTAAATATATTTTGCAGTGCCGTTCTACAGTCGTGCTCACCATTATTGGCACCCAAGGTGTTTAAGTACTAAATGTGGACTATCTCTTGAAGAAAAAGAATCAAATCCCATTTTTTCTATAGAGAACTTGTGTAGGATACAAAAGAGCAAATTATATTTTATGGACAGATGAAACAAAAATAGAGCTTTTTAGCAATGCACACAAACAGTATGTTTACAGACGGCACAATGAAGCCTTTAAGGAAAAGAACACCCAACCAACAGTCAAGCATGGTGGAGGATCCATAACGGTGTGGGGCTGCTTTCTAACATCTGGTACTGGAGGCCTTGACTGTATCACAGGTATCATGAAATGAGAAAATTATCAAGAGATTTTAGAGTGACATGTCTTACCCAGTGCAAGAACTTGGTTTGAGGCGAAGATCATGGGTCCTCCAGCAAGACAAAGACCCAAAGCACACATCCAAAAGCACACAGGAATAGATGTAAAGGAAAAAATTGACTGTTTTAAAATGGCCAGCAATGAGTCCTGATCTCAATTCAATTGAAAATCGTTGGGGGAGCTGAAATCTGCCATTGAGGAAAAGAACCCTGCAAATGCTCAAGAACCTGAACAAATTGCAAAGGAAGAGTGGGAGAAAATACCAGTTGAGAAGTGCAAAAAGCTTATAGATACAAGATACAAGAAACGCTTGGAGGCTGTCATCGCTGCCAAAGGGCGTGCAACCAAATATTAATGAGGGGTGCCAATATTGCTGCACATGCTGTTTTCTGTTATGTTTTTTTTCCTTTGAAATTACAATATCTCAATTTATTTTATTAATATATTAATATTACTTTGGACCGGCAACTAAAAGCTCATGATGATGTAAGGTTGGTATATTTCAATTTATTTCTGAAGATATTATACAGGTTATGTAAAAAATGAAGGGGTGGCAATAATGGTGAGCACGACTGTATGTATACTAACTACAGACGCTATCTGGTGTTTCAATCAAAAGTGATGATTACTGCCTTTGTGAAATCAAGGTTTTCTGTACCGTTCTTCTGTTGGATCCTATTAGAATGAGCGGGTATATAGTACGAATTTGGTGAGCATATACAAACACATTTCCATGACTTAAAAGGTCTTTAAACTTGTTGTGTGTTATGTCTACAGGCATGTGGGAGGGGAGAGGCTGTATCCTTCCTGTCGCTCTAATGGGGCAGTGCCACAGATAAGAGTTCCCAAGATGTGATTGCAGTGCCAGTTTTCTTTCCATCAGTGGACTGCAAGAGCATGGCTGCTCGAATACAGTGTTCGTGATTGTCTTGCTGACAGAAAGAACAAACATTTCTGATGAAAGCGGAGCAGCACAGTGGGATAAGCTGCTAAAAAGTGATAAACCACCTTCAGTGATGCAGAAATGAAGCAAGTGTGTGATGTTTTAAATGCACAATTACTGCATATGACATTCCGTATATGCCAACTTGACATGCTTTAGAATAAAATACGATGGAAAGCCTTATAGTTGTGATTGTCATGTACTGTACGTAAATAATGCAGAAAGCCTCAATAGCATAGCATTACAAACACAAACCATCTGCAGGCATTACTCTACCTGTATGTCATTGGTCCCTCCCACTCCGGTCTCTCCATTCTCTGTCAGGTCTTCCACCAAAACAGAGGGGAAGACGCCCACCCTTCCGTTAAGCTCCCCTTCCCAGAAACCATCATCTGTCTGAGTATCACGGCTTAAAAGGCGAATGACTGCTCCCTCCGAGAAGGAGAGTTCCTCCTCTGCCTGGCCTTCGTAATCATAAAGTGCTCGTACATACACCACTGTGGGGAGAATAATGGACATTAATTAGACACACATTAGGAAAAACTGTTCTTGTTACAGCATGTGCTGCTTCTTGCAACAATTATTCTTGATATGGTTTGTGTTTCCACTGTGGACTATGCAAGCAAGTTGTCTAAGGTTAGAAGGGTGCCTTCTTTTGACAGCATGTTTCAGATCCTTCCACAGATGTTCAATATAATTTAGATCAGGGCTCATAGAAGGCCACTACAGAATAGTCCATTGTATTGCTATTAGCTATTCTTTTTAGATGTGTGTTTTTGGTCATCATCCTGTAGGATCACAAATGACCTACGACTGAGACCAAGTTTTCTGGCATAAGGCACCAAATTTCTCTCCAGAATCCATTGAAAGGGTTGAGATTTCATTGTACCTGGCACAGATTCAAAATACCATTGTCACAAGAACATTGTCTCAAAAGAATTGTATCATGTTAATATGCATTTCAGAAAACTCTAGTCTCATCAGTTTCCAGTTATTTCAGTGGTGATTGTGTTCACTGGCATCCTGTCTCGCTGCTATGATGTCACGCAGCTATTGCCATATTACTTACACACCATGGTGGAAACACAGGCCTGGTCTGGCTATACTGATATAAACCACAGAGTACAAAACCTGAATACAGTTAACTCCCGTTTATTGCAAGGAATTAGTTCCAGACCCACCCGTAGTTTGTTGGTGGAAGTAGGTGAACTGTGACATAGATGGGGAACACTATATGCCTTATATGTCTTCTTTGTTGGTTGCATGAAATTAATGGTAATTCAGGAAAAACTCATCTTAAAGTAAACAAAAAACATTTCTTTATCAAGGCTTACTATGAGCATCCCCGTTGATACAGCCAGAGTGCAACTCTGGCTCGGTTGAATTGGAAGAAGTGTGTGATCGAGCGTCCAGTGTTGCCAGTGACTGAAGCATGCTCAGCAGACTGTTGGACGAGGGAAACTGGAGGTATTTCTCAGGAACGTAACCCACTTGACCTGTCTTATTGCGAGCCTGTAGTGGACAAATGAGAAATTCATACTCAGCAGGTCTGCACTACCCAAACACCTGAAGAGATAGCATCTTGTTTGTCGTTACTGCAAGCTTGACGCTCATCTGTGTGACCGTAGAATGTGTGCGCACACACCTTGACCCAGTCCTCCATGTCCCCATCCTCAATGACCTCCAACATCTCCTGTTCATCAATGGTTAACTCATCAGGCTGAGAAGCCTGGCAAAAAGGGAGAAATGAAAATCGTTTAGTACAGCAGGAGAGCTAATGTGGGATGCCAACAAAAAAAAGGGATGTAATCTACTAAACTATATGCGGAATGTCAGGTAACTAAACAACAGGTTAGCGGTGTTGAAGATGTGATGGTTTTAACACACACTTGCTAAAATGTCGTTTTCTTCATGGCTGGTGTCTTTGGACAAAAGTTAAATATATGTACAGTGTTTCCTTGCTATATCTCTGTTCACATGTTGTGGATGCATGTATTGCAGATTTTTTTTCATATTCATATTGTACATAATTTGCCATATTGCAGGATTTTGAGTGTACCCTGTAATATTTTTGGGGGGTAAAATAAAACCAAAACAATTAAAACTGTAAAAAACAAAATAAAACTTTGTTAAAAGACATTACAAGGAATAAAATGTACATAGTGCACAGTAGTACTGTTCAGTACTGTATGTTTGAGTTTAAAAGGTGTTTCAGAGTATAGAAAGTGTTTATAAAAGTATTGTAGAGGTTAATACGAGTGTGGGGAAGATGAGCCTGGGGAGTGTCAAACAACTAAAATATGTATTATTAGTAATAATAATAAAAATAAATAATAACGATAATATCGATAATAATAATAATAATAATAATAATAATAAAGAAAATGTGGTAGATTTCTTCTACTGCGGGAGTGGTCCAGAAACTAACCACCGCAATTAATGAGGAATTACTGTATAGCATTTATTTATACAAAGACGGTAGTATGTAAACACAAATGAAGCCTAAACATCGGTTAATCGTCTTTGCTAGCTCTTGAAGACATCTTGTGCAAAACAAAAGACACTTTAGACGTTTAAAGTTCCTACGGTTGCTTTGTTCCTGTCTCCTGTCATTGGGCGTTGGTTGTGCATAACCCCAATTTTAAAAACACTGTGATTGTGTTTTGAGCTACACAGAAATCAGCTTAGCAACATAGAATTTTTTGTTTTATCAACATGGTCACCGAAGGAAATGTTTGAGTTTTTGTAGCACTGTGTTTTTGCGTGTATTGTTTTATACCTTGTACGAGAAGAGGACTTTGCAGGTCAGTGGGTAATTGCGAAGGGTTCCTGAAGGGCTGGAGCTGCTGTCGTCGAAAACCTCCATATTCTCTTCACACTCGTCACCGTTTTCACGCTCAAGGTCAACTGTACCCTATTACGAACAAATATACACGTCCCAAAACAAGTCAAAAACCTTTAAGATGTCATTCTCTCTCTTTACCCTCAAAAATGTTTCTGCTGTTGCTTCCTGTGAGGTGGTATAATAACTTTCATACACAGGTGGAGACACGAGCTAGCCCCTCCTTTTTTGTTGCATAAACCTTTGACTGGCTTCTGTGAAGGTCGTGATCTTGCTGGCAGAAGGAGCCGCCACATAGCACGCTGACCTGTCCACAATAATGTTTGTGTGCATGTGCATAGTGCATTTACCTTTGTGTGTATGTACTGTGTGTGCGCGTGTACGTGCGTGTGTGTGTATGTTTCGCCATTCCTAAGCCATTGTGTTCAGTCATCAGATTTCTGTTGAAAAACGAAACATTACACCTTTATGTCTGCATTTAAATGCGGATAGAACACATTTAACTCGGACAAAACGAATATTTTGAGGTCTTTTTTTTCTTATATTAAAAAAAAAAATCCTTTAGCGTTAAAATTTAAAACATTGAATGTTTTATTATTTTCATTTAATGTTGCTATTATTATGTTTTTAGTAACTTGCAAACATTTCATATCCGCATGTTATGCTCATGGTATAGCAATAGGTTCCCCAATTAAAGATAAATGATGAATAAATCAATGATGTTCAGGAACAAATTTGCTCTTCTATTGTTAAACAGACCTATTTTGAACTAGTTCTTAACAGTTGTCTGTAATTTGTAAAAGTGGGTCCGATGCAATGCTTCCCATGACACCACTTGAATATTATCTCTGGACACAATAACAGGCTGCCTGTAACAATAGTTTACTCTTTTCCATTCTATTTGGTGAGGGAATACTTTTTTTGGTTTATACTACCACTAAAAAAAATTATATTGTGTATCTCCAGTGGATTAGAAAGTGAACACACCTCCATTAAAATGGAAGATTTTCTGATGTTAAAAAAATTAGACCACAATAAATCTGTTTGGGAAAAAAGTACAATAAGCCTGTTGTGTAAAAGTGCCACGTTAAAACTAATATTTAGTTGAAGCGCCATTAACTTTAATTACAGCATTCAATGTTTTGGTATAGGAAAATCTGTTTTGCAGATGTTGACCTGGTAATATTTGCCCATTCTTCCTTGCCCCATATCTGTCAGATTTATTTTCCTTCATTTTTGATGAGTTAGATGTATGCTTGGGGTCATTTTCAAGATGAAAGGCAAAGAGCTACTCAGCTCCAACTTTCTAGCAGTCTGTTGCCACACGGGCCAAGAGCAGTGACAATGCTCTAGTCAAGATGTTTGTTATTATCAGTGATACAGTGCAGTGAAAAAGTATTGGCTCCCTTTTAAAATGATTTTATTTTTTGCATAGTTTCTCCACTTTAATGTTTAAGATAATCAAACAAATGTCAATATCAGACAAGTTAACCCAAATGAATTTAAAACGCTGTTTTTAAATGGTGATTTCATTTATTAAAGAAAAAAAATATTTTAAGTTACCTGGCCGGTCCTGGCACTGTGTGAAAAAGTAAGTACCCCCCTGTTCAATTATGAATTAATTGTGTAAATAGTGCGCATTATACATAGGTATAGGAGAAAACGAAAAATACTTTCCCATTTTATAAATGTATGCCGCCATCTAGAGGTTATGAAAGACCTGTACACTTTCGTTCCAATATGCCACCGCCCCCTAGAGGTTATGAAAAAGGTGTAGCCTTCCCTTTCGTTCCGATATGACCGGAGTACATATGACTGCATATATGTACAATTGTGCTCATAGGTTTACATACCCAGGCAGAATTTGTGATATATATATATATATATATATATATATATATATATATATATATATATATATATATTTATATATATTTTTTTTAATACGACTGATGACTGAACAACAGCCATCATTAATTTATATATGGTTATATTTTGTTTAATGATAATGCTTTTCTGATATGCTTTAAGTATTATGTGGTCAAGTAAAGTACTTAACCAGAATAATACTTTGAAAAAACTAACAAAATACAGATAATACTTCATGTTTTGATTATATGGGTAGAAGCAAAATCATGCATTGTAAAAATACATACGTTGAAGGGTATTCCAGAATTATTAGGTCAATTTTGGGGGTGGGTATCATACATGGGTGCGCATTATAGAAATTAAAAAGAAATTACGATAAGCATCTTTTAAAGAGACACACTTTGTGTGTATGTGTGCACGTGACACACTGCCTTGATTCTATTGGCCCGTTGCACCACGCTCGTTATGAACAAGGAGACACCACAGCCCTCGCCTACGCTCAGTGCAAGTTTAGAGACACTGTATTTCTAAATAAGTCTGCAAAGCCTAATAAAAAGCTGCCTCGCTGAATGGCGTCATCAACAAGTCGAGAGAACGTCAGACAAATTAGCAATTGTGACACAATCAAAAGACTTAACTTGAAACACTTAACAAGTGTCAATGCTTTTGTGACAGGCAAGCTTGTGATCATAAATCAATAGCGTCATTTGTAGATGAGCGGAGTCAGGCACGTGACATATACCACCAACTCTGTAGCTGCATGGACGGTCATTATAGCCTCAAGACACAGGTTAAACTAATAAATAACGATGTAAATGTATTGTTTACCATGTGCTCAGAACAATCCCCCATGCTAATTATACGCCCTTCCACCGAATTGGTGCTATTTGCATCACCAAGACATAAAATGTAGAAATGCACCATGAAAATATTATCAAGCATCCTTCACACTGATCTGTAATTTGCTTAGTGTCAACATTCTATTAGCATAAATGTCATGAGGCTATATTTCAACCAGTTATTACCTTTAGGGGGGGGGCCATTACTTTTTCACAGAAGGCTAGGTAAATTTGAATTATTTTTTTTTTCCCTTAACAAAGAAAATCACTATTTCAATACACCATTTTATGTTCACTTGGGTTATATTTCTCTTTAAGCATCCAGGACATGCAGGAAATTAAATGTGAATCCTTGTTGATACAATTTGCACCTTATCCATCTAATTCCTTCCCTTCTCTCACCTTAACATCCAAATTTACCTTCTCATTATCACTGCACCTTTACTCCCTTGCCACTCTAATCCCTCCACACTTGCTCTCAGTCTCTTAGTACTGCAACTGTCATCAGCCATTCCAAGGTTTTCTCCCCATCCTTCCACTGAGAATCACTCTGGTGTTTGTGATATGTACTGCAGTGTCATGTGAGCAGAATGACAACATCTCCATTTCAATGTCTGAACACAAACAGACAGGCATTGTTCATTTTGTTCAATGACTGAAGGATAAATCGATAACTAAATAAATGTTCTTTACTTGCTGATTGTGAAGAGATTTTTATCTTGTGAAATTCGCTATGGAATTTCATTTTTCTGAGTTGCTTGAGGACTATTTGTTTTTGTTTTATAGGCTGGCTGGTCTGACTGATAATTAGCCTGCGTGGCAATTAATCAATTATTTTACGCTTTGCATCATTCAGAAGGTGATTTGTCAGGAGAGCTATTCTGGCTGGGTAATTTATAATGAAGTCATGAAAAATGAAAACCACTGGTTGCTCATCAGTGCCTTGAGAGTCTGCATTCTGAACATTTCAACACAAAGTGAAATGAAAGGTTTCTGCTGGTGCTACAGACATTAGGAACACCTAATGAACAGTCTTTCTACATTATTAGAACTATGGAAGGTCTTGATTAGAAGGTGTGTAACTCTTGCAGCATGTATAATGGAACCTCTGCAGTCAAATGCACGTTCTGAGAAGATTGATGACTGATTTGTTGGCATTTTTAAGCATGTTTTCTAATATTATTATATTGAAGTACATAACGAAAATAATCTATTCTACGGTTAAACTGCTGCAATAATAAAACTGTTATTAACATTGTTAAAGATAACTGACATAGAGTCACCAGACATGTTAACCACCATGAACACTAAAATGTAAAAAGAATAATACAGTCAGTTCTAAATTGATGACCAAGGCATTATGTGGCACATTGGCGATGTGACCGGTGATCTCACGTGTGTCATTTTTTACATTCTTACTTCTTACAGTATAGAAAAAGAAAGCAAACACTATAAGACATTAAAATGCCTTAATTTTAAATGTGAATTATTATTTGTCGATATGTGCCCTGCAGGCGGCACGGTGGACGACTGGTTAGAGCGTCAGCCTCACAGTTCTGAGGACTCGGGTTCAATCCCCAGCCCCACCTGTGTGGAGTTTGCATGTTCTCCCCGTGTCTGCGTGGGTTTTCTCCGGGCACTCCGGTTTCCTCCCACATCCCAAAAACATGCATTAATTGGAGACTCTAAATTGCCCGTAGGTGTGACTGTGAGTGCGAATGGTTGTTTGTTTGTATGTGCCCTGCGATTGTCTGGCAACCTAGTTCAGGGTGTACCCTGCCTCCTGCCCGATGACAGCTGGGATTGGCTCCAGTACGCCCGCGACCCTAGTGAGGAGAAGCGGCTCAGAAAATGGATGGATGTGCCCTGCAATTGGCTGGCGACCCAAAGTCAGCTGGGATAGGCCCCAACACATCCGTGACCGTAATGCAGAAAAGCGGTGTAGAAAATGAACGGATGGCCCTCAGCCGCTTCTCTATTTGCCATAATGATATAGACATACAGTTCTGTGGTGATGATGTTCAAAACTTTCCTGAAGGTTTGAGGTTTGTGCATGTACTTATTAGTCGTTTGTACACAATTTCTGCCTTTTAAAAACAAAAAAAACAAAAAATCAGCTTTAAAGACAAGTGAACATGCTATTTTGACAAATAGAGCAGCGACACAGAGTGAGGCGTTGTCTCACCGACAGTGAGGGATCGTGGGAAGTGTAGTTGGCCCAGCGCTCATTCTCCAGCTGCTCCATCACCTACATGCACAGAAAGAGTGAGACGCTTTACACTCAAACTAAAAACGCTCATCGGGGAAAATAGCATTCATGCAGGCATGCATTTCCGCACACCCACATCACACACACAGAATGAAAGAATCATGTATGCACATACAGTACATACAGTATCCTAACATCCAGTACCTGGTTCATGGCACTCTTCAGCCAGGTGTCCACAGGAACGCCCACTTGCCGCAGGAGGTCCAACCGAGCTTCTGCTTTTAACTTCATCATCTTTGAGGAAAGAAAGGTCAGGATTGTTACGCATCCAACATGTTACCAGAGGTGGGTAGGAACGTGCTACATTCACTCCGTTACATTTACTCACGAAACATTTTGGATAAATTGTACTTGTAATTGTACTCAGAATAGTTTTAGGGAAGCTTTTACTGGAGTATTTATGTTCAGAAGAAATGGTACTTTTACTCCATTACAATAATATACAGGGTGATTGAAAAGTAACTCCCTATTTTAAAATACTTAGAATTTATTCATATGTTGCAATATTTTTCTCAATTATTTTGTGTATGTTCCATGATGTACGGGAATTAAATCTATGTTCTTGTTTTCTTTTCAGATCGATTATTTTGTTTAAAATTCCAAACCAAATTTTCCAACCAAACCAAAAAACATTCCACCATCCTTGTGAATTCAGTTAATGCGGTTCCCAGACAGTTTGAGAAACTGGTGGCTAATGCTGGCGTCCATATAACATTTTAAATAAAACTCCATGTGTTAAATCAATTGTAGAAGTTATCATTTATTTGCTTATCTTGCATTAGTATTATGGACGATTTTGATGGTTGCTTGCTGACCGTGAGGCAGGAAGATGTCTAACCTTCAAGAAGATGACTCAGCAGGAATTATGAGAGAGAAGGGTGTCTTGACCAAGGACGTGGACGGGGACGTGGCAGGTGTTGGTCTCATGTCGTCACCTTGAAACCCTCCCCTTAGTGTGTTGTGTCTTGTAGCTTAGTATGTTATGTCTTGTAAAACCTCCCTATTTCAAATAAATACAGGAGCGACGGGAGAGATTGTTTAGAGCGTGATGAGAGGCTGTAATCTGAACAATCTCCCATACGCCCTCCTCATGAGCAAAAGAAACCAGCGTCACTTTCTTCTCATGTTCATTTCTTAGAAGAATTATCGTTCTGATACCATATCAATAATTGGACTTTCATTTGCTCCATTCCACTGTGATTACTGCAGTGATGTTTGTCTCGAGTTCACCAATCAAACAACACAAGAAAGTCAAATTTCTGCACACAAAGTGTTCTATTGGGCTTCGCAGGCCAATCATAGTGAATCGTGACAGCCGCGTGCGACTCATGGTTTGCATTACAGACTACGAAAAACAACCGCTTTAACATGCAGTGTTGTTTTGTCATTGCCCAAACGTAAATATTTCAACCTTGCGGATGTTTTTGCTGTTGTTTTATGGCTACAAGTAACTGTCAAACATGCATCTTCTGGGGTAGGTTCTGTTCTCTCTCTCTCTCTCTCTCTATCTCTCTCTCTCTCTCTCTCTCTCTCTCTCTCTCGCTCTCTCATATAAACATAGTGCTTCTATAAGGCCCTATGCATGTGTTGTTGTTTTTTCCACTTAAAAATTGAAATGGTGTTAGGTGTGTGGACTGCCATTGATCATGAATTTGAATATGATCTGTTACTTCTGAACACAGCCACAGGCAAGTTATAAGAGGGAGTGCAACCAGATTGATTTATTTTATTTAAACTTTTTTTAACCAGGTAAAAGACCAGTTAAAACCAAATATCTCTTTTGCAAAGGTAACCTGGCCAAGAAGGCTGCAAGTTAAACGTCAAGTTTAACTTGCAGCACATTCAGTCACATTCAAGATTATTTCAGTTGTTTATTGTCACCTCCCCTTTCAAGAAGATAAGATTCTAGGTCACATTAGTGGTGGAAAAAGTTTGAATATGATTTATCTTGGTCAAAATTCTTTACATCACAGAGACCTGGCATTTGAACAGGGCTGTGTATACTTTTTTTTATCCACTGCAGCCTTGTTCCTGTTTTTGTAATCTGCCTGGTGAGCCTATTGTTGTCATGGTCTGTGTTTTGGTTTGGGCTGTGTTTAGTTTTGTTCCATGTTTTCCTGTGTTCCATGTTTGTCATGTGCTCATTTGGTTGTTGTGTCCACCTGTTCTCGTCTATCTTGTGTCGACCAATCAGCTCTCTCCAGCAACTCGTGTCTTGTCCAGGTGTTCCCCGTTGTCTCTTCAATCTGTTTGCATTTAGTTTTCAGTTCTTGTCGGTTCATTGTTGTTGTCTTTGCATTATGTCATTGTCAGGTGTCCCTATCTGTACTACGTCCTACTCAGCAGTGATAGTTTGTTTCCAGTGTATTTAAGTGTTTCTTTGTTACTTTGGTTTGGTTGTGGGACTTTGTTCAGTTTTGCTTTATCCACGTTCCTTGTTGGCCGTTTTTGAAGATTAAATATTATTTTTTTGAGACTCCCGCACTCCTGCCTTGCCTCCCTGCTTCCCTGCACTTGGGTCCTCCATGTTCTTGCCTTGTGTTCCTCGCCTTCGCCCAAACCCCAAACGTGACAGTTGTGCTGTTTAAAAAGTAGAAACAATATAGTATAAGACCATTTCTTCCAACTGAATTTGCCTCAGGTTCTTATTTTACAAATATTTTACTTTATAAAAATTGTATTTTGTTATGTTTTAGATTAAGTGATATTGTTCAGGAATATTTCAATGTGCAGACTTATATTTTATTTAGTTATTTTTTTATTTGACATTCATGCTCTGACGTACAGAAAAGAATACAGAGATTACTCACAAGTTATTCAGTACTTGAACAGTTTATTCACTGAGTACTTTCTTACTCATACTCAAGTATTTATTTGGAGGACTACTTTTTACTTTTACTTGAGTCATAGTAACAGTACTGTAATATTTGGCTACTCTACCCATGTTACTGGTGATAAAAAGTGATCTGCTGAAACATACATTTTAGTTTCCGTTATAAAGTAGAAGTTATTAATTGATGACATGTAACGACAGAACATTGTATGCAAATTTGGGGAAAAACATGTTTTTTTATCTGCCACTGATCAACTACATACTGTATATTGATATACAGTATACAGTGTGAACTTTGGATATTGCAAATAAATGTTTGAAGAAGGGTCTGAAGGAGTTTGAGGATGATCAGTTGAACATTGTGCTGTGCATCTCTGTCATGGATGAGAAAGGTCTTATTGTAATGACAAAGGCAAATCTATTGTGTTGATTACACGCTAATGTTTGTTTTCTATAACTACAATATTATCTGCAAGGACTCTAAGTGATGGTCTTGGGAAAAAAAAGTTCAGAAACAAATGAAACAAATTACAGCTATGTGGGGTAGCTGTCTGAAATTAACAGACCTATTTATGTGTTATTAGTTTCGTTGTTGTTTGCTATTCAAAGTTCAGCTCTATCCAAAACTGTGAACTTGTAAACAGCCATAGTCAAACTCTCCATGGGGATAAAGCACTAAAACCAGACGGCTCACTTTTATTTCCATACTTACTTTTAATGAGGTGCCAGCTCTGTGAGGACTGGATATGTGCGCTCTTCTTTACTAATGAGACAACATGATGAAGCTACACAAAGTAGGAAATCCCTGTCTGCCTGCCTCTCTTGCTGAACTCTCTCTCTCATTCAACTCTCATCCTCTTGTCATCTACTCTGTATTTTTATTGCTGTCCTCTTTCATTACCTGCTCCTTCAGTTTGTCTCTCGTGCTGACACAGCACATTGATTGCTGATGGATCAGAGTGTGTCTGTCTGACCGCATACAAACACTGACAGCTCTTCAGCTCTGCTTAATAAACACAGTGGCCCCTCAAGTGCTCTTTGTCACTTTATGTAAGCAGAGATCAAATGCTACAGAAAAACATGTTCTTCATCTTACTTTTGGGCATTAAATATGATGCAAAATATGCAATATTGAAATACATTACAGGGACAAAAGTATTAAAACATACCTCTAAACCAATTTATTGACTATCAGTTAAGGGTCAATGTCTGCTTCTTTTTCTTGATATTTAATTCTTTAACATGAGGACTTTATCATGATTGTGCCCCAGTTCAAAAACCAAGTTCCATAATGGCATTGTTGTGGAAGTTTGGTGTGGAAGAACTGGCCTGGCCCACACATCTCCCTGAATAAAATATGTAAGTAAGTAACACATACATATTTTCCTACAGGTGCCCAACCATAAACGTAGACATGGCTGGCATTGCTTAAGTCTTACATTCACTTTACAATTGGTAATGATCTAATATGGACAATAACAGATATTAAATCTGTTATGACTGGAAAAAGAAAGAAATGCACTTATTTTAAACAGTAGCCTTGGATGTTTGTCATTTATTTCCTAAGATGTTAAAGAATTACTAGCCAAAACAAAACGTGGTGCATTTCAAAAGCATTACATTCCAAATGATAATGATGCCTGTTTTAGGTAGAAAAGTAGCATCTTAGCTTGCCCCATAATGTAGAGCATCAAGCATAATGTGTGAACGCTGCTTTCATTGTTCCTCTTCTCACATTTTCATATTCGTAGTTTTTACCACCCATCCTACAAAGGGGATTGGAATATTTAAAGGTGGGTCCAAAGAAATGTGCTATCAGTATGTGCATATTGCTATAGTCAAACCTGGATTCATGCATGTTGTACTGCTTTAATTTCCTTTATAATGCTCAGATAAGAGCTCTAAAATGCAGCCATTTCATTCAATATGCATAAGCTTGGTCAAGTTAGTGCTACCCTGGAAGAGCAAAGGATAGTGAAGAGACAATGTAAGCAAGAGACACTGTGAAAAGGGATGTGATTACACATCTTATTCTTGCACCACCGGTATTTGGCCCGTGCGTGTTGCATGTTATTAATAGTGAATTCGGGAAGTGGGAAATAGACGCATTTGCGTAAAACTGCCAGCAGAGGGTGTCAGACATGTGAAAGCTAGCCGGCAAGGAAAATACAGTCATGAGCTCAGCAAAGTGATAATGCATCAAGGGTAAAAGACAGTTGAGTTTAGCCTTTTCTAAAACGCATTATGCTGCTTTTTACAGGTCAAGGAACCGTATCTGGTAACTTCAACGTGATTAGTAATGGACTTCACATTCTTCACTAAAAGGCAATTGGAGCATTTTCTCCAAGCCAATCAACAAGGAAATCCATCCATCCATTTTCTGAGCCGCTTATCCTCACAAGGGTCACGGGAGTGCTGGAGCCAATCCCAGCTATCATCGGGCAGGAGGCGGGGTACACCCTGAACTGGTTGCCAGCCAATCGCAGGGCACATACAAACAAACAACCATTTGTACTCATATTCACACCTACGGGCAATGTAGAGTCTTCAATTAACCTACCATGCAGGTTTTTGGGATGTGGGAGGAAACCGGAGTGCCCGGAGAAAACCCACGCAGGCACAGACAACAACAACAAAAAAGTTAACGATAAGAAGTGTATATATTTTTTGGGTATATAATTTAAGAACATATGTATATGTTGTTGATTATTGAAATATTTGAGGGAAAATTATGAGTCTTGTCCAACAACATTGTTGTTTGAGTATATTCAAAAAGTAAACCACTTTCATAATTTAGCAGATGCGATCATTCATTATCCTTTTTTTGGTTTAAATTATGTTGTATCCAATTTCTGACTCCAGAACACCTTTGTTCTGCAGGTCCTTTCCCTCGATGTAACTACAACAGCTGTATAAATGTTGTAACATCATGTGGGGCTAATGTTGGTCTGAAGGGGTGGGGGGGGGGGGGGGGGGGGGGTGGAATAAAAGTCACAAACCTCAGCTTTGCGTATGTTTTCTTTGGATTCTTCTATCTTCATCTCCAGATCTGCTCTGCTCTGTTCAATGGGGGGCAGGCCGTGACTCTCACACTCCTCCAGTGACTGAACAAACACACACAAAAACACACACTGGAAGTCAATAGAGGAATTTCATGTTCATGTAATCATGTGTATTTCATGTACAGTTAAGCCAATAATTATTTATACCCTAGGGATAAAGTGAATTTGTATTTGTTGAAAGGGTATCCTTGGGTTGAAATTGACAAGAAAGTGGCCAAAGACTGCACTGTAAGTTGTATTAGGAATCAATGCGTCCACTGGTCCATCCATCCATTTTCTATACCACTTGTACAATATGGTTGCGGGTGCAGTGAAGCCTATCTCATCTGACTTTTGGTGGGAGCCGGGATACACCCTGGACTTTTTTTTTAACTCATTCACTGCCAGCATTCCCAGTTCACATGGATATTTGACATCTAAAGCCATCAATGGCAGTGAATGTGTCATGTTTTTTGTAATGTGGAAAGAAGCCAGAGTGCATGGAGGAAATCTTGACCCAAGACTCAAACACTGAACCTACAGTATGTGAGGCAGACGTGTTAACCTCTCATTCATCATGCTGTCCTGTATTACAAATATTTCTGAAAATATTGGGCGTTTTTATTTTTTTACATTATTCAAATCCCTGACAATTTTGAGTCAACAATATTTTGCACAATACTAAAAGACGATAACTTTTAGTGTAACTAGAACATTCAAATTAAAATAAAGATTATGAATAACTTGGGTGATGCAACATTTTATAAAATTTGGGTGATGCAACATTTTATTTAAAAAAATTCCACTTCTGTCATTTCAGACTAAAAACCAAAATACAATTCACACAAAGTAAACTGTAGATATACAGTATTACAACAATGTGTTTATAATTTATATGCACAAGGTACATTTTGGTGTCTCACTCTCTTGTAGTGTATGATATTCTTGTGTTCTCTGGCTACTCGTGTCGCCCATTTCCTGGCCTCCTTGTTCAGACTGTGCTCCTCTGTGGTCCCCATCTCTGACTCCAGCTGACGACTCTAATAAAACAAACACACACAAGCATGCAAGCATGAGTAAACACACAGGCAAACATACACAAATGCAGAACAGAACTGAAAGAAAAGAACGTTGAAACTGGATTTATAACAGGCAGATGCTGTTCATGTACTGTAGCTAAGGAGAGTAAGAAAGAAACTTTTCTTCTGTCTGCTCTAATAAATTGGGGATGTGCTGCAAAGCTGCTGGTTATTCTCTCGCTATCAAAACCACATGTGAACAACACAGTGTTTATGTGTGCATTTTTTGTGTGTACTACCACTTGAGAGGAACATGGTGTGTGGTGCACATCATTCTTCAGTAATGCAGGAAATCATCCAGTATGTTTGGAAAATACAGATTTCATTTGTCTGTAAGTATCAAAATACCACACCTTGATTCAGTATTGGGACTGCTAAAATAAAAAGCTATGTTTTATATGCTAATAATTAACATCCTCTTGTGCATCAAGGTAACTCCATGATAAAAATGGGGATCCTACTTCTTCTTCATCATCGTGTTATTTACATCTCTGGTAAATTACAAGCCTTAAACAACATGAATTACATGCGTCACCGACTAAGCAAATGCATAGCTTTCCAATGGTTAATTATGATAGTAATTCACATGTTTTAGCTGGAAACAAGTTATATAACCCCAAGTGATGCAGTATGTAGCAGCTTCTTTCACAACCACGTAAGAAAGTTTACCCCATCTTCATGGAATAGATGTTGCTTAATGAAACTGCTAAAATTGGCAACGCATGGCCAGAACCAGTAAAGCCTGGCTTGTTGTATCTGTGGCTGAAAATTACCCGAACATGTTTTTGGAAAGCAAACGCACACAGAGAAAATCCATCCATGGGGAGAACATGTGTGAAGTTTACACAGAAAGGCACCCAAGTAATAAGAGAGTTGGATGAGGTGGTACAGCTATAGTATCACACTAAGCACTTACTATAAAAGCCTCTTTGTGTTATCATCTGGACTTTGTTAAGTTAGTCAACAACAGTGCTGGGTTACATCAGCTGACCAGCTGAATATTCTAAAAAAGAAGGTTTTTCCACTAATAGATGTTATCTTCCTTAGTGGCACAGGCATATCTGAAGATGACAATTCCGGGATTTATGGGGTTCTGATTTAGAAGGGTTATTCAGGAAGCATGAGAAATCAGAGTTCAGATCTTAACTGCATTAAGAAATCCTTTGCATCTACATCAGCCATGAATTTTTTTTTACAATGCATTATTTAACTGATCAAAATAAGACCAAAACAACAGTGTACCGGAATAAAAAGGTCCAGTAAAATAATAACAGCAATTTTTATTTTTATTTTTTTTTGGTGGGAGTGCCCATGTAGTTTGTAAAATTTCACACATAAATGTGTCAACATAAGACATTTATTTTGACAAGGATGGGCGAGATGTTACACAACAACAACTCGCTGCTGATCCACAAATGTGAGACCAGAAGCATGCAAAAGACATACTGTAAGTGCATAATTACAGTTTACCATTTACCATTCATGTTTATTAATACTGGTCTGCTTAAGGTGTGAAACCAGGTGTATTACATCATAGGAAACTTAAGAGCTTAATCACACTGCAATAAGTAGAAAACTAGAGGTTTTAAAGCTAATTAGCATGGAGCAGTTTGGGTTGTGCAATACTTTATGAGGCATCCTAACAGCTTTTGCATGCGGGCAAGCCATTAAAACATTTTGGGGATTATTTGAAAATGTCATGCAGATCAGCATGGGGCAGGCCATACTACTCAGTAAAGCACTTTTTTTTTTTCTTAATAGTTAGTCATTACAATGGAATGGGGAGCCTTTAGGAATAATGATGACACTCAGAAAACATTCAAAATAGTATCTTAAATCCATGTGTCCATCCATATGTCCATGTATGTGTGTGTGTGTGTGTGTGTGTGTGTGTGTGTGTGTGTGCGTGTGTGTGTGTGTGTTTGTTTGTGTCTGCGTGTATATAAATATATGTATATAAATGCATTAGTGAATCCTGTAGTATGATTACAGGGAAGTACGGTACAATGATGTTCACATACACGTCATATGCATAAAATGCCACAATGATCAGTGATGGGATCATGGGAGCAGACACAAAGGGCTTAGAAATGATGATCCATGGGTTCTTGTTGCAATAAAGACAGGAATGCTAATAGTTATGGCTACCTGTGCCAGGGTCATTCTCATGGCACTGACGGGTGAAGGCTCAATGTCCACCAACTGCGGCACCGAGCTCAGAGTCTGGCACATGCAGCCAAGAGCAGCATCACAAACAGACAAACACAAGGAGTAGTTAGTGGGAAAATTGTTCAGGGAAAAGTGTTATCAGTGGTTAAGTAGTATCAGGAAGACAAAGGAAAGGAATAGCTCATTTTGTATAGAGAGCTAAGATGTTAGAATAAAGCTTTCGAGAAAAATGTCAAGAAAATACAAATTGAATGAAAGAAATATATAGAGTGGAAAAGCACATAACAGATTAAAAACATGTTAAGAAGGATAGCTAGCTACAATACTGTGAGTTCAGGTGTCAAGTTTCCACAGCAGCATTATTCTGACAACTTGGATCTATTGACAACAACATGAGTACAGTTAAATTACCAAGGCTTTATTTGCAAATATAAAAACAATTGTCACTACTAAGAGAATGTCAATTCATGAACAAGGTGTCACAAGAAAAGCAGATCTTTCCAAAGAATATGAGATCACCCTAAAAAAACATGTACCTACATTTTATTGATCCAACTGAGATTAAAATTAAATGACAAGTCGCATTGAATGCCGCATAAGATGTACAATGAAAGAAAACGGCACATGTGGTTAAATAACATATTTTCGACTTGGTGAAGGATGTGTACATGTGTGAATCTGTGTCAGTAAAATGGATTTGATGGAAGAAGAAAAAAAGTGGCTTGCTGTGTCAACATGATCATACTTTATAGTAGCGAGCAAATTAGGACAACGTTGCATTCACCAGCTCTCACCTTGTCACACTCGCTTGGCTGGAACTGGAAGTCGTGTGCTTTGTGGAAAACTGGGTTCTCTTGCATGAACAACTGCTGGTTGAACTCTTGTATTATCTGAGGAAGAGACACGTACACCTTGCTTTACACCACTTCACAGTGAGGATAGCCAAGATAGACTATGAAGGAGCACAATAAGCATTATCAACAACAGCAACTTATATTAAATATATTTTTTTAGGAAAGTTTAAGTGAAGCAAAAACTATTTACAGTATCTAATGAGCTTATAGTATCCCTAATGATAAAGACAGTAGAGGTCATCACCTTCCTTAGAGAAAGACATAGACAGACTTAAATCGAAATTATTTTCTGTTTTATCTGGTTAGGAGGTTTGTGTCACATGATGCAGGTGACAGACTTAAATATGTATTCATTGTGCAAGCAAGATGAGCTATGAGGATGAGCTGTGTGCACGTTTGGCTGCATGAGACATGAGCGTGGGACTTACAGTATGTGACGTGTGACAATCATATCAATGTTTTGACTGACGCAAAGTTGATATACTGTAAGTGAGAGTTCACTCAGATGACTTAGTGGTTCCCATACGCAGTTGTAATAACAACACCCATTATCAATATTTTGCATTATTTTGTAGAGGAAGACACGACAATGGAAATTGAATCACGCCCTTATTGGTACAAAATCATCGTCATTGGAGGCTCACCATTGCAAGAATGTATTCAGATTCAGATTACTTTATTAATCCCAGAAGGGCATGTAGTTGTAACTCGCAGTACCGTCAATTAATTCATCAATTCATCAACTCGTCAATTCAAGTGTGTGAGGCCGCAGAAGCTCAACTGTAAGGACTGCAGCGAGATGCATCTAAGAATCAATTACAGTACCGATATTATAAAGAGAGGAGAAAAACGTACGTGTTACAGGGGTGCTTGGGAGATGACGTTTTGAGCTGTCCATTCAAGGGTTGCTTGAGGTATGTTTACATACTTTTAATAAGATACGGCTCGCGAGCAGGCAACAAAACGTTATGTAGCCTAGTAAGTTAGTGCTAGCACTTATGTTAGGACCTAAACGTGCCGGTATTCTGTCGAATCATGATCGAAAGCTTCGGTAAACATTGGTTTGTGCGGGTGAATAAATTTTGACAACGGTGACCAAGTATGTTGACAGCAATGAGCGGGTCTTCAATACGCAATACTATTGGTTGACGTCAACGTGCGCTGTCGGAGAGTTGCCGTTTATATGTCACACTAAACGGAAGATATCCAGAAAAAATAAAACATGCTAGACTTTTCATTTTGACTATCGTAGGGCCAAATCGTTGGTCGTGGATTATGTCACACAAAAAGAAGTTTTGTCATTCCCGACAAAATATGTCGGCCTCGATCTGGGAAATTAACCACAATAGCTAATCGGGCCAATATCGTGGCTAAAATCCTTTAGTCTGGTCTAGACATTAGGTGTCAAGTGCACTCTAGCATGGCATGGCTTGCCTCGTGTGAGTATGCCCTTATTCTAGTTTTACATAGAAGAATTAGCATCACGGGGATGCAAAATACATCTGAATGAAGGACACTAATGTAACAAAACTCCTCAAAGTATCTTTAAGAGGTAAGTGAAGTATTGTTCACTGCCGTTACTTTTGAATCAATAAAAGAAGTGTGTGACATTGGGGCTTTCTAGAATATTATAGGTGTTTTTGAATTGCACTTAAACACAGTAAACACATCCAGTGTATTAGTTTTGTGTTGATTACACCTCTGTGCTTCTGTGTTCGTCCATTATAGTTCATAGCAGTCTTGATTTCCTCCAGAGGATTCCACCAAAATGTGGATGTTAAATGTCAGTGAAAGAGGGCTGCATCTTACTCACCCTGGTGGATTTGTCCAACAGGAACTGGAAGGTGTTGTGTGTCGCTTGTGAGGCTTCGAGCTCAGTGCGACACAATGCTATCAAGTAGTCTTTCACATGCTCATAGATCCTGCCATCCAAGGCCTGGAGGACAGAAGAAATAACAGCAAGGATGGATTTGTTGTAGTGTATTCTCATATTCCTTAAAACGTAAATTATCCTAAAATAATAATAAATTATCATAATTCAGGCACGTACATGTTAGGGGTTTACACAAAGAGCTAATGTAGTGCAGACATTACTCCAAAACACATCAGACAGAGAAGTAGAAGATATACAGTACAAATGAATGAAAAGGAAAAGTGAGGATTTCGGTAGATGTAACATGTAATAGTGAAAGCAAGCTTATATAAACAGAAAATGTGTATGTGTGCGTGCATGTGTTGTATTGGATTGATTTCTCACAGCTGCAGGAGGTGAATGGGTTCACAACAATACAACACTGAGACACACACACACATTCTCAAATACTCAGACATAAATAATGCCAATGTTTGTGCGTATGATCACACACAATACAATAAAAAGGAAATGTAAAGGAAGTTATGTCATTAAGGGTGGGCTGACTTCATTCTAAACGTTTCCTTATTTTGATGCTAATCTCCTTCTCCCTCTTTCTTCTCTTCCCACGTTTTTTTTTTTGTATTAATCCATTTGCAGTGATCGCTGAAATGAAATGAGTCAACTTCCAGGAAAAGACCTGTATCATAGCCAGTGGGTTGCTGTATTTTCTTATGTGTGTGCTTGGGCTGAATGAATGCATGTGCAATAAACACAGTCCAGAGAAGCAGAAGAAGAGAGACTGTGAAGTGACTTTCGTGTGTGTTTGTGTCTAACAGATGAATCTGATAACACATCGGGACAGAAAATGTTTATGGAGTGAACTTACAAGCACGGGAGAGAAATAACTAGCAGATTGGTTTCCTCTGGCACTGTCCCCCATTCGCTCGTATTGTGTAGACGTTCTTTTATTTGTGTATGTGCACAACCCCCTGCAGCCTTCTGTCACTCAGAGCTGCTGATTTATTTTTCAGGACTGCCTTATAGTGTAGATGCTCATGGGCACCTCAGGCTTGAGTGAGGGAGGAGGGAGCGACACAGAGATAACGATATGAATCAAACAGAGGGGTAAAAGTAAGATCCTACTCACGGAAAGATTTGAAGAGGACAGAAACATCAGGTTTTAGGGGCACAGAACTCATTTTTTTAAATCATATTAGAGTTGTAAATTTTTTAGGGGCTCCAGAAAAGGTCTAAATGCATTGGTTTAATGCCTAACGTACTGTTACTGTCCACAGTCTTTAATTTTTCAAGTCGGTACTTGGATATCGGGGTTGGTATTCTTCACAGAAAACCGGTCATTATAGTCATTACAAATAAGTTCACAGAAAACCGGTCATTACAGTCATTACAAATAAGTTGTATTACAATAACGCGGCGATGACAAATCTTCTCCAACAATGAGCCACCAGCAGTGGTTAACATCGCCCGGATACGTAAGAGCTCAGCTCATTTGCCCATCAGCTACTAGAAATAGTACCTGATCATACCTTGTATAGTACCTGCTTTTGCCAATGGACCTTTTTTTTATTTAGTAATGAACGTGTACGTATCTCCGCAAATTGGAGTTATTTGACAAACACTCAACACACAAATCGCAAGGCTAGTTCTCAAAAGTGTTTAACGTAATTTATCAGTATCTGATTCCTGGACTAAACCAAATATTTTGCAGTGAAACGATGAGTGATGAAGCAGCTCTAATTATGACCCATCTTAACGTGTTTGAAATAATAATCTGCTTCCAAAGACTTCTGATTCCTCCTTTACAGTAAAGTACCCTTTACTGTAAATTAAGATTTCATACCTGTCCATCATTTTAACCGAAATTGCTCAATTTTGATCCAAGCAAATCAAAAACACACAGAAGTCTCTTCTCCACAGACAGTGACAGGAAATGTGACTTTTTTTTTCTCAGATTGAGTTGATTTCTAATTCAAAACTCTCTCTGAGCTCATAATTTCCTGGAAATTCCCTCAGGACATGAGCCATGACTGAAACTCTTAAACCTTGAAAGAACATGTCATTGCAGTAATACTTCAGCTCCCTTGAATATATTATAAACTAGCGATGCACGACAACAATTTTTTCCACCAATACTGATAACCGATAACTTGCAGCTTCTCCAAACCGACAGCAATACCGATATCATTTTTTTATGGTTTATATCAAGGGTCTTTAACAATTTCGACACCAAGGACCCCCCCAAACTGATGGAAAGGTGGAGCGGGGACCCCCTACTTATGTATATTGTATAGACTTTGTGTCAATACAATATACGCTGTTTTCATGTTAAACTGGTCCTATAATAGGGCACCATTTTATTGTCACAATACACAAGTACAATGCCATGTATAAATGTACCTTGTTACTGTCCAATCAATAAAGGTTATTCAAATAATACAGAGGTTCAAATATATATATATATTTTGTCTTCATTTTAAACAATATAAGAACGGGCAATCATTCATATTAATGTGTATTTAAATTAAACATTTAAATTTGTGGCTGGGCGAAAAGTGTCGGGGACGGGGGGGAGCGTTGGTGCCAAGCGATAAGCCGTCCGACGCTCATCATAAGTGGATGCGCGGTCGCGTTGGTCCTGCTGAAGAAGGCTGTTGTGTGTTTTGATCTTAGTTCCATTTGCCGATGATCAAATTTTTTGTGCAGTCAGCGAACGCTGCAGAGGAAGATGGATAGGAGCGGCGCTATTTAAGGGTTACCTTTTAGCTTAGTTGTTAGCCTGCCTCGGTAACCACGTTACCGTCTCCAAATAAGCCACCTCCGCATGCTCCTCTATCGGCTTACGATGCTACGCGAGTCTGGTGCTTCATAGGCCACTAGGTCTTGGCGACCACTGAGCTCCAAGGGTACTATGCTCACAAGTGTTTCAGTTAGAAACTCAAAGTCACTGGATGATTGAAAATTTCAGCAAGTCCTGACGATCATATGCTAATTTACAGTACTTTGGATATTGACTAATTCTGGTGTCGTAGGTTAAAATATCCATGACTGTCACAAGCCAATCCAACAGTAGATGCAAGCGACCAGCGCACCACTGAATGAGAAGGCTCTTGTTATAGTTACCGGTGCATTTTTTCTTCCATATTGGACCCATCGGTGTGAGGTCATTTGTTCACAATATCAGCTAATAAATATCAGTCCCGATACCTATCGTGCATCTCTATTATAAACATAAATTACAAATGAAATTAAACATGAAGTCCATGGACTTGAGGAAATTAAGTCTTTAGCGGATTCCCTCAGACATATTTCAATCATTTTGACAAATACCTGTATGCTGTGGAGCAGGTCTGTGTGGTAGTAACGGTCATGGTGAGCATTGGCGGCAGCTAGTGTTAACAAATAGTCATTTCTGGCCTGTGTTGCCTTCGAGTTGCAGTCACTTCTCTTTGCTTTCAACTGAAAAGACAATGACAGACAACAGTTCAACTTCCTCTTTAATCTCCGAGTGGGGCTCATCCGAGATGCAAACTGAAACAGCTTTAAATGTTGCAAAGATTTTTTAACATTAACCTACCACATTAGAAGACAAACACACAGTACTATATGGTTGACTTAAAAACCCTCTTACCTTTACACTCGCTTTTTGCAAGCTAATTCTTGACTGGAAAAGAGCCAGTTTAGACCTAAAACGAGAGAGCAACAAACAAGAAACAATACATTCATTTTAACCCAAAATAGCAATTAAAAATGTGCTTTCCAACTGAATTCAAACTACTACAAGAACATATTGCTTAAGGTATGTTAATATTCACTGAATCTGAATGTGAATCCTAGTCACATTTTAATAGGTATACCTGACATAATCTAGTGAAAATCAATACAACAGCTGTGAAAATTCAACTTGACAATGATGATAATGCTCAGTTTTGAGTGACACTGTTGGAAAGTTATATAGAGTTGCATTCAAAATTATAATTTTGCAAATGTGCAAACTTGAACTAGACTGCCTTAATAATAATGGTTGCCTAAGATATTAATTGTGTTATAGGTAACCTAAAATCTAGTTTGCAATGTGGGTTCATACATTTTGAGTGAAACTGTATGATGTCGTTTAAAAATACTACTACTAATAATAATAATGTGTATTATTGTGGTAGAGAACAGATCTTAGAGGCTTTAGCTACATCAGAGTGGAATTAAAAAATATTAGAAACATTGTTAGAAAAAATGCAGGTCTATGAACTACCAACTACAATTAACAATTAACATTTCCATACAGCTATTGTATTTGAGCAGTTGTCTACTCAGTGTACAGTATAGTAATCAAATCTTTAGAAGAACGCATCTGATCTCCCCCAGAATTCTGTCAAACCTCTGATTCATATTGAAAATTAATCTTAAGGATGCAGGTGCTTGACAGCAATAATTCTCCGCCTGACGCAGCCATCATAATTCAGCCATTGTGGCATTCTGATAACAGGATGTGTGCTGACTCTGTGGGTTTTATGTTCCTTAATGCTGTATGTGTCCAATTTGCAACACCAAAATGTGCACAACATTCTCTCAGAAATGCAAACATGTCTGCGTGTATTCCTATATCAAATGAGGTAATGTGTGGTAAAGTATGGACAGAATAACCTTTAATTTGTTCAACAATGGGGATTTGGGTTTTCATAGCAGTAATTAGATAGCAGCAGTACACAGGAAGAATACATAAAAAGAAAAAAAAACGTTTTTAAAAAATTATGTACAGTATATATTTACAATGTACCGTATGGTAATGAGTCAAACAATACTGCTACTCTAAGTGCACCCTTAAGCCTGTTTGTTTGTCCTTGCGCTAAGCCGCTGGGCACTCTTTTTCTCGATTGAAATAAAATGGCTTGGCGGAGGAGTAGCTATAACTTTCTATTGAGTGGCAGTCAATAGGAAAGAGCTGAATGGTCAATCAATGCAGTCTACACAATATGGCACTGCAACTCGCCACATAAACCTGGCAGTAGCTCATTTCACTTCAGTTAGAAATTGAAAAATAACCTCAAACCAGAATACACTTAGGCTTACTGCTGTTAGGTGGCTTCCATTTATTAACTGGTAATAAAACTCCATTTATTAACTTGTTGTTTTGTGTTTGCCCTTAGCTGTTAAGAAGAATGATGGCATGAAGTTCGCACAAATCTAAAGTATTTCCATCCCTAAATTGCACACACTTACTTGGCTTCTATATCCGCCTTTTCTCGTACCGCGTGGGCAACCTGCTCACAGTCGTAGTATTTTTTCTTGGCTTTCGCCAATTCCTTCACAGACTCCTGCAGCTCTGCCTGAATGCCACTTAACTGATCTATGATCTTTGTCAGGGGAGAAGAAACATATGGAAGAAGTAAGCAAAACAGCTTTTGGACATACTGTAAATCACATGTGAAAAGTGTGCCACGACGAAAGTATGTCCTCATGTAGTGGCCCCTTCCTGCGGTGTTCCTTAAAGTTCAGTCTTAAAGCCTATTCTGTTTGCACACTACATGAAATGTCATAAGCAAATTTGAAGGTATCTCATACCTCATGTATGCAGATGACTTCCAGATTTAGTATTACCGGTAATTGATGCCCCCCTTAGCTCCTAAAGTTGCCAACTGTTTAGGATCCATCCATCCATCCATTTTCTGAGCCGCTTATCCTCACTAGGGTCGCGGGCATGCTGGAGCCTATCCCAGCTGTCATCGGGCAGGAGGCGGGGTACACCCTGAACTGGTTGCCAGCCAATCGCAGGGCACATACAGACAGACAACCATTCGCACTCACAGTCATGCCTACGGGCAATTTAGAGTCTCCAATTAATGCATGTTTTTTGGGATGTGGGAGGAAACCGGAGTGCCCGGAGAAAACCCACACAGGCACGGGTAGAACATGCAAACTCCACACAGTCGGGGCCGGGGATTGAACCCGGGTCCTCAGAACTGTGAGGCTGACGCTCTAACCAGTCGGTCACCGTGCCGCCCTGTTTACGATCACTTTTTAAAAATACGCACTGCAGCTGAAGACATTTTGGGGTCATATTCGATCAGGCAATGCATTTTGATAAACATGTTGGAAATCTAACCTAATCCTGCTTGTTTCACTTCATAAGTATTACGAAACTTAGGTCCATATTATGTAATTCGGAACTAGAAATCATAATTCTGGCTTTTGTCTCCTTATTGCAATTCTCTCTTCACCAGTCTCAACAAAACCTCATTAAATCATCTCCAATTAGTTCAGAATGTCGCAACTAGGCTTTTGTCTAGCTCCCATAGGTTTAGCCACATTACTCCCCTTTCGTCATCCTTGCATTGGGTCCCTGTCATTTTAGGATTCAGTACATAATTTTGACAGTCACTTACTGAAACTTCAAGGGTCAGGCTCCTCTATACTTGGTGAGTCGATGGACTGTCATTAATAATGAGTCATTATGAAGGTAAATACAGCCACTACAGTAAGTTTTTCTTTATTTGAGGTGGTTGTTGTTGTTTTTTTTTTTTTTCTTTGTCCTTTTCGGCTGTTAGGACAAGCAGAATGGAAGGTCTGTATCCCTTTTATGCCGGAACAGTTTTACTGTGTCACAGTGGAGTTTTTAAGCTTCTGCTGTGGTTTCTTAGTATTATCATTGAAATTTATTGAGAATCAGAGTCAAGCAGAACTAAGTTTCTAGAGGGCAGAGCGAAACGAAGACAAAAGACAAAGCACTAATTGTAAACAGGACGAGAAAAGTAAGTCATTACATTATTTACAACAATGAAACATTAAATATGAGTGTTGCATGGGGCTGTAGTGCTATACCCTGTGAGGGAAGGACAGGACAAGCTAGAACAGAATAAGGACAGGAGAAGAAGCATGCAGGACAGGGGTTGTGAACCCGGTTGTACAACTGAAGTGTGGTGGGATTGACTATGTAAATTATAAAAGTCTATAGGACGAGAGTATGAGTGAGGGGATACACAAGCAATTCACATATTCATGAGTTATTTGTCACAATAAGTGAGTGGCCCGAGACCCAGTGAAAGGGTCCCAGGGGTGTGTGCCTGCGGACACATGCAAGTGAATTGACACCATTTTACATGCACAAAGACTGACAGAAGTGTCCTGTAATTGCTGTGCCCGCACCGCGGAGGCTGAGGACCCCACCCAATCAATCGAGGGGCGGGATTGGGCCCAGGGGTCCACCAGAGAGCAGCCCATTGGACGGGACACGTCCCACACCGAGGGACCCAGGGCAGTCCGCCGGCCCCACCGAGGCGCCCCGACAACTGGCCGCTCGGTGGGGGTCGCGGGGACCCAATGCCAGCCCCCCTGCCAACCACCTGCCACCCCCCGCGACCTCCCAACCGCCCCACATCATCTTCTCTATTAGCGGTTTGGGTGAAAATGACTTATTTTTAAACAAAAAGTTGTGGATTATAGCTTTAAGAGCAGAAGCCATTAGTTAAGGAAAATCTGTACGTTGCAGAGAATAAAGACAAGATAACTATTCATGAAACGACACAAGTGTCTCTCTCTGTATACTCACCTTTTTTAGTTGCTGCTCCTTGTAGAGTCTGACCGTCTTTGCAGGATCTGAAACTTGACTCTTGTAGTCGTCACACACATTGAGTCTGGACTGGCTCACCTGCACTGTACCCTCTAAGTAGGACCGCCACACTGCATACACATTCCTGGTCGGACAGGACAAACACAGTGGAACAATGCACAGTTACTGACATAATTACTGTATAAATGTATCATATAAATGTTTAAGTTATCATGTAATTACATTTAATGCACCACTCTAGGGCAGAGGAAGTAGAATATAAGATGATGCATGATTCTTTTTCATTAACCTTGGTGCTGCTGTATTTGCTCAAATCCGCTCCAGAGCATTAATTAAAATTCCTTAAATCATCACGTTTCAGTGTCTTTTTATTAAACAAAGAATAGTTACGCAGACTACACAGACGGTGCTTGGATTTTGTTTGCCACAGGTGCAATCTGCACATATGCAGTACATTAAGTTACTTTGTAATTGAATGGACACACACACAGACCTGTAGTCTGTTCTCTGGTCATCAGGATTGATTCCAGGCCAGTCTCTCTTTAGGTATTGGCTGGCTAACTTCTGCAGAGCCTAAGAAGACAAGTATAGAATATAATATTATTTCATAAAATACATTATTGCTATACACAATACAGTTTACCGTTTTGAACTGAATTTACCAACACCAAAGTATAAGTTTTTTTTTAAAATACAATGTCTCATTTCCCTGTGTGATTAAATCTGCACAAAGTTGGATGGCGACCCCATTGAAGCAAGCCCATTTATTGTGTACTGATCTACTTTGTCAGTAATTGTAATACATTTCAATCAAACAATCATCATCTTAACATTTTCACCCTGTCAAGATTGTTCCTATAACAATGACTGGGCATGCCATATGTATCAATTAAGGCACAGTTATCTTGTAGGTACAGTAAGCGCCCCAGTCAGAATCTAGAGGGCTGCAGGAGTGTGTAGCCTATATCCACTGCAGTGGGTCACTGTGTCACTAGTAACAACTCTCCCACACACCCACTTCCCTTTGTATACAGAGTATCTGTGACGATGAATGTGCGCCACACAAGGAAGCTGAACACAATGATATACCCTGTTACATTACTCAAATAATTATCATATACTGTACTGTGCTTCAAGTGAATTTCCTATTCTCATTTGTAGTCAATGCTCCTCTTTTTTTTCCGTCTCTACTGAGTCTATAGTCACACATATTTCACTCATCTAACATTTGCTAACAGCATCATAATACCTTTGTAAATCTTCACCATTGCCTTAATGTTTATTATTCATCATCAGTCTTTTTTTTCCAGTAACACACCTTCCACCATCTTCTTCTCACTGCTTTCATTACCTGACAACCTACTGTAGAGTTCAAGTTACCATTGCAGCCCATATATGGCCTTCCTGTGTAGTCATGCTAAGGTGGAAGTATTTATTTTAGCATACGAATGCACTTCACGGTGTGCACAAACGCACACACACACATACATACACACATACACTCACACACATCCTGTTTTTGTGTTTAGAAAGACTGTGTGCTCAAACATCAGGATTTCCCAAGACCAGAATGTATTTTTTACACATTTTCAATTTTTTTTTTCATTTTCCGTAAGTCCAAGCAACTTTAGATCCACAAACCTTCATGTAAGAAAATGGAACAAGTTATGTAGACCAAGTGTTTTTTTTTTTAAATTAACTTCATTAAAGTCCTAACAATATCTTTAATTCAACAACTCATGTGACAGTCACCCTTACGTTACCATCCATCCCATCCATCCATTTTCTGAGCCGCTTCTCCTCACAAGTGTCACGGGCGTGCTGGAGCCCATTCCAGCTAACATCGGGCAGGAGGCGGGGCACACTCCGAACTGGTTGCCAGCCAATCGCAGGGCACATACAAACAAACAACCATTCACACTCACATTCCCACCTACGGGCAATTTACAGTCGTCAATTAACCGAGCATGCATGTTTTTGGGATGTGGGAGGAAACCGGAATGCCCGGAGAAAACCCACGAAGGCACAGGGAGAACATGCAAACTCCACACAGTCGGGGCCGGGGATTGAACCCCGGTCCTCAGAACTGTGAGGCAGACGCTCTAACCAGTCGTCCACCGTGCCGCCCTTACGTTACCTACAGTATTTATTTAGTCTTGTTTATCCGCTGACTTGTTTTTTTGGGGGGTTTTTCCGTCACTTTGAATTTTCTTTGGAATTTTTCCTGAGGCACTTCATGGCCATGCCAAGACAAGCCTTCATGCTGTGCGGATTTGACGGATTTCCACTGGACCTGCAGCCAAGTTGCTGGCCATAATGTGCAACCGACAACAGCCAATCCGCGATGACCCAATGAAAGTGCCAATTGCAAGGCTCAAATGTATAGTGTGTGCAGCAGAATTCAGTTTCATTTCAATTTACTTTCTTTGTCTAGGGCACTATCACCATCAGGTTGAACCAGACACCCTACGTGACCAGCGAGGCGCTTTGAACAATCATTTTGCACAGTTTGAGGCAGTGACCAAAACCCAGGTAAGGAGGTTCAGGCCCTGAGGTTTGAGGTCGCTGACGTCTGGCGGACCCTCCAGAGCGTCAACATCTGGAAAGCAGCAATTCCTGACCACATTCATGGACAACCGCTAAAGGAATGTGCTGACCAACTGGCCCAGGCACTAACGGACATTTCTAACACCTCAATAGATCACGCCATTGTTCCAACATGTGTTAAGATACTGTAGCTACTATAATCCCAGTGCCGAAAAAGCTCACCATCACAAGCCTCAACGATTATCAACTAGGAGCACTGGCTCCTATCAAGATGAAGTGCTTTGAGAAGCTGGTTAAGGACCGCGTCACCTCCAGACTTCCCCCTTCATTTGATGCCCTTCAGTTTGCGATCTGCCCCACAGGCGATGCCTTCTCATCCATCGTCCACCTGAGCCTGCCTCATCTGGAGCAGAATAAAACTTACGTGCGAATGCTGTTTGTGGACTTGAAATCAGCATTACATACGATCATACTCCAGCACCTAGTGTGCAAACTACCCGCCTTGGGTGTCAGCACCCCCTGACCAACTAACTAACTGTAAAGGCCTCTTTATACTGTCGCGGTCGCACGGCTGACAACGTCCCGCATTGCATCATGTGACCGACAAATTGGCCTCTGCGTCGCTTGACGCCCACACGGCAAAAATTGTTCCTGCGCGTAGAATGCCGCGGAGATCATCTCTAGTGATTGGTCCGTTTTAGTCACATGCTGTGATGAATCAGCGTTCCTCCCAGTTCCACATGGCACCTATGCCGCCGCTTTCTCGATCGATTTTGCAGCATAATTAAACGTATCATCTGGTCATCTAGGTCCATTTGTTCTAGCAGACACTGTTCCATGGTTGCCATAGGTGTTGCTTTATTCCTTGTTCCGGAAAGGAAAGGAAAAACGTCTACCGCAAATGGCCACAAAATGCAGAGGAAACTCCACCCTTTGGCGTCCCAGCCAATACCAGCGGTAGCGACACCCCCGACTTGGAGGAGAACTGCAGCACACTTACAAAACAGCGCACGTGGGTTGCACTCGAGTATAAAGGCAAACTGCGTGCGGGATAGCCACAGTGACGTCAGCACGATCGCCGTCCGCGCGAGTATAAAGAAGCCTTAAGATTCCGTACGAAGAGACCTCAGCATGTGAGAGTGGGGAAGAACACGTCAAACATATACTCCCAGAGTATCCGTGTCCTGAGCTCACTACTACTCACCTTGATGACCCATGACTGTCAAGTCAGATCCAGTAGAAACCACATCTTTAAGTACATGGAGAAGACAACAGCAGTGGGTTAAAAACGTTCATACAGACACCATTACCCGGTCTGAAACACCAGTAGACACGACCTTAAGCATAAATTTGTAATGGAACAATCAGCCAGGGCAGCACACTGTATGGAATAAACACCACGTGTTTGTATGGTACAACCTTTCTCAACATCCTCTTGAATCAATATACTTGATTTCCTCTCCATTCTCGACTTGTCTGCACTCCTCTATGCCAAAGCCATCTGCCTTTTATGTGAAAAGAAACACGGTGACTGGCGGGCTATCAGGGAACAAGCGTGTGAGTCCACCGACGTAACAGCCACACAGCATGCTGGCCTTTTTGGGCAGTACAGTGAAGAATGACCCCAGCCTAAAACTATGCCAGCAATGTTGATTGTGGGAGGTCAATACAGGACAAACAACTCTCTCTCTCTCTCTCTCTCTCTCTCCCTCTCCCTCCCTCTCCCTCTCTCTCTCTCTCTCTCCCTCTCTCTCTCTCTCTCTCTCACTCACTCACACACACACACACACAAATGCACACAAGCACTGCTCTGTCATTGGTTAAATCAGTATCACACGGTTTATGGGCACCGTGTTGTTATCCAGCATCTCAATTTCCCTCATAGGCGGGCAGTTAACTACGGTGGCTTTACCCAGTTTTTGCCATTTTGTGAGTGGATTCTTCTCCAAATGGTTTGTTCCGCCTATCCCAGACGAAGCATACAGATGCATCGTTTCCTGAAAACCCCATAAAGACTACATATATTTAAAAAGTGAAGCTGTTTCTTTTTGATAAATAATAGCTAGTCACTGTCAAATATTGCTCAGGTTCAATTGTTTTAGATTGTTCCATTTTCCACACCACTTATTCTCACTAGGGTCACGGGCGTGCTAAAGCATATTCCAGCCATCTTTGGGTGAAAGGCGGGGTATACCCTGAACCGGTCGCCAGCCAATCACAGGACACATACAGTATAAACAAACAACCATACACACTCACATTCAGACTAACGGACAATTTAGAGTCTTCAATTAACCTACCGTGCATGTTTTTGGGATGTGGGAGGAAGCCGGAGAACCCAGAGAAAACCCACCCAGGCACGGCGAGAACATGCAAACTCCACACAGGCGAGGCCGGGTTTGAACTCGGGTTATCTGAACTGTGAGGCAGATGTGCTAACCAGTCGACCACCGTGCCGCCCTGTTTTAGATTGTTCTAGAATAGAATAGAATAGAATAATTCTTTATTGTCCACCGAGGTGGAAAACTTTCTTTGGCTCACCAACAAAGAAGACAGACAGCACTAAAATAGAGATATTGACTCGTACTGGACATACTTCCGTGATGGCTGTGATGATGTGTCAATAAAGTTTATTCAAACCATGTACAGCACAAGAAAACTGTATGAAAAGCCATGTATTAAATAAATAATTGGATTTTGGATTAGCATGATGCAACTAGGCGGCAGGGTGACCGACTGGTTAGCACATCCGCCACACAGTTCTGAGGACCGGGGTTCAAATCCCGCCCCCGCCTGTGTGGACTTTGCATGTTCTCCCTGTGCCTGTGTGGGTTTTCTCCGGGTACTCCGGTTTCCGCCCACATCCCAAAAACATGCATGGTAGGTTGATTGAATATTCTAAATTGCCCTTAGGTGTGAAAGTAAGTGTGAATGGTTGTTTGTTTATATGTGCCCTGCGATTGGCTGGCGTCCAGATCGGGTGTACCACACCTCTCGCCCGAAGATAGCAGGGATAGGCTCCAGCACCCCCGTGACCCTAGTGAGGATAAGTGGAACGGAAGATGAATGAATGAATGAATGAATGATGCACCTAACGGGAACTGAAGTTTTTGTTTATAAACATTAGTAGGGTTAAGATGACAGTTCCTGAAAGCGATCATAAGGCGCATGCTGGTACTACAGTATATACTGTAAGGTGGGTAACAAGATGGTGCCCACACACATAGTCGGAGAGACCTTATTTATATGTAACTTTGTTCCTCGCCTCATCCATCCAAGGTCAATTTTCTGTGTGAAACTGATTGTGCCTATTTGTTCCTTACGACTTGCACCCAATTAATCTAGCTCCCCTTTCCCTCTCACTTTCTCCCATCTCTCTGACTCCATCTGTCTCACAGGCCTGCTAATCGGATGAATTATGTCTGTGTTGAGTGTAATTTGTATGTGTTAACAGGCGTAGGCCAACTAGCCGAACACCGTGTACAAACAGTGATGAGAGGCAAAGGGGAAACATGGCATCAGTAAATTGTTATACAAAAACATTTGGGTGCAAGTGAGCATTAAAAAAATTAAAAATTAAAAAAATAATTTCCTATTCATCACCTGCTTTAAAAGACAGGGTGTGTGCCTGTGTTTATCACACAAACAGGCACATACAAAATTAAGGAGGCAATACAGTGAATCTCCTAGGGGCTTGTTGCTAGGCAACCACTATTTCTAAGGTTATAAAGACAGTGCCGAGGGAGAAAGGAGTGAGAAAAAAATCAAGGCAAAGAGGTCGAGAGGAGTAGACACACTGACCCTGTTCTGAAACCAAAGGTGCTGAGCACAATAAACATCCATTTTCTATATAGCTTGTTCTATTCTGGGAATGTGTACGTTGATTTAAGGTAAAAGGCAGAGTGCAACCGTGAGTTAGCTGTGTGGTGAACAATATACAGTAGTTAGATGATACAGTATATTAGCTCTCCCATTTTGGCTCTCTGTAAAATGGTCAGCAGGTACAGCCTACAGGTACTATTTTTAGCAGCATCTCAGTTGAGGCCACCCTTTAAATTAATGTGTAATCTCTGCTGTCATCGGTTGCATGTCCTTCTACAAGACCACATGTATGAAATAACACTGTGTAAACAAATTGGTGGTCCTGTTGTGATAAACTGCCAAACACCGGCAGTGAGAGAGTATGTTGAACTATTATTCACGTCTATGAAACGCTCTCACACCATACGCTAACATCTTGTATGATGTCATCCATGACGACAGTCCATCTTTTTTAAGTTGCAAAGAGATCCACAAAAAAGTCAAAGGAACATGCACAGTTAATCCTTTGTCTCTGTCTGAACTAAAGTCTCAGATTATTTGTTGACGTTTGCGCAGGCATTTTATTTATTTTTTTTACACTTTTTTAGTTGGTCTGGGGGCTGAGATAACAGCCTTTTACAGTACGTGTTTTCCCCTCCATCAATAACCTTGAGATTTTCCCTGACAAATTGTATTTAGATTCCTTCCGTGCAGTAAAACAGAAAACATACCTGTGCATAATCCCTCTCAAGCTGTCCCTTCTTCAGACTGTAGCTCCTGTAAATAAACAAAATTAAAAAATCAGCACACGTTGGTCAACATAGTCATTAAAATAGTAACCATAACATACAAAGTGTATGTATTTCAAACCATGTATTTTATATTTCATTCTTCTAGCTATTTACTAGCTGACTTTGGGTGAGAGGCAGGGTACACTCTGGACTGGAAGGCACAGAAAAACTGAAAAACTATTCATACACATACACAGAAACACACTCATGTGCACGCACATAATTACACACACACACACACACACACACACACAATCACACTGATGGGAAATTTAGCATATTCAATTAAGCTATGATGCTTGTTTTTGTAATGTGGGAGGAAGCCAGAGTACCTGGAGAAAACCTATGCAAACACGCAAAATATTTCAACTTGGTTCAGAGTTGAGATTCAAACCCAGAGATCATAGCCAGGCCATACATTCCAACATATATTGTATTGCATTCGAGATAAAATTTAAAATTGCTCAAAGTATGAAAGTGGATCGGCACGGAGGACGATTGGTTAGAGCGTCTGCCTCACAGTTCTGAGGACCGGATTTCAATACCCGGCCCCGCCTGTGTGGAGTTTGCATTTTCCCCCCGTGCCTGCATGGGTTTTCTCTGGGCACTCCGGTTTCCTCCCACATCCCAAAAACGTGCATGGTAGGTTAATTGAAGTCTCTAAATGGCCCCTAGGTGTGAATGTGAGTGCGAATGGTTGTTTGTTTATGTGTGCCCTACGATTGGCTGGCAACCAGTTCAGGGTGTACCCCGCCTCCTGCCCGATGATAGCATGCCCGCGACCCTTGTGAAGATAAGTGGCTCAGATAATGGATGGATGGATGAAAGTTTATATAATAGGGCTACATGATATTTTGTTTGAGCATCGTCATCACGATGTAGGTGTGCGCAATAGTCACATCGCAGAGTCTCCTACGATGTTGGCGTACTGTAATATACAGTGAATCAACTGTAATATTAAAGGTGACCAGCAGAGGGACCTGTTTGGACATGCGCAAAAGATTAAAAGATCGTACACTTGCTGCATTTCCTATTTCTCTCTTCAAAATAAAATTAGGCAGGCATGCTGCAGCTGCGTGAGTGTGTAAGGTGTGTTCAGGGATTCTGTTCTAATACAGTACATAATTTAAAAGATTTATTTGTAGAACAGTTATTATTTGTATCAGAATGCTTCAGTTAAAGGTCCCGTATTTTGGCTATTTAGACTTCCATGGAGTGATTCTCTAACATGGACTTAGTATAAAAGTGTCAATTTCATTTAAAAAAAAAAAAAAAAAAAAAACACCTTGGTTTTGTCATACGTGTCCAGAAAAGGCTCCTCTGACAGCTACTTCTGTTTGACCCAGTTTTGTATCCACTTTGTCCATATTTGGCTGAGACTGCCACCTTTTCTCTGATTGTTGCCTCCGTGTAGAAGACCCACTTGTGAGAGCATGCGTGTTTGTATGTTGACAGCGCTGGCTTGGGAGTGGAGAGGTAGACGGAAATCTTCGGTTGTGACAAAGATAAGCTTGAGAAATTCAAACGACCTGATTTCAGGCCTCTCGATATAAAAACGGCTGAAAGCTGCAGCTGGCTACTAGTTTGGACTGAAAGGGTGGCAATGTGGTGAAATGAAATGCCAGTTCAAAATTTTTAATTATGAACTATGAACTGAACTATTTCATTTTTGGAACGATGAACTGAACTTTGAACTAGCTTAGAAATTGAACTTTCCCAATGCTGAGCCTGTATTATTTCACACTGCAATATATATCACAGGTTTAAAAAAATTGTAACGTAATTTTTTTCCAATATCGCGCAGCCCTAACATGTAATAAGGATTTTTTTTATTTTTGAATTGCTTCTCTACTAATAGTTGTGTTTCTGGAGTGCATGCCCACCCATCAATAGTGAAATTAGACAACAAAGTTAGTTGCATACAATATGTCCAAAACTAACAGAAACATATTTTGTTTCCCAGTTTTTTCAAATTCCAAAGTGTTTTGGAATTTGTAATGTACCAGTAAAATGTAAAATTGCTGATTTTAATCTGCTTGAACATCTTTTCCTTTTAATGTGAATTTCAGTGTTCAGTAATGTGTGTGTGTGTGTGTGTGTGTGTGTGTGTGTGTGTGTGTGTGTGTGTGTGTGTACTAAGGCAGATATAAGAGTATTGAGGATTTAGGAGTTGGATTGAGGACACCAAGTTGACTGCCTTGTCCACAAACTCGTCGTCATGCTCGCTCTCTCTTTTTCTCTCTTTCTTTTATCCCCCTCTTAAGACTCCTCCACCTAAAATGGTCTCCCACAGGATTAAACAGCCTTTCATTCCAGATATCTTTCAATCGATCTGTCTGTCTTTCCGTTTTTTCTTTCACTTCACCTTCATGACGCGCCTGTGTGTGTGTTTATACGTGTGGGTGTGTTGCGTGTGTGTGTGTGTTCTGTGATGATTAAATCCAGCCTTTGGATTAATTAGGGTAAATAACCTCAGAGCAGCTTTTTGGATTTGAGAGTCAAAATCCATCGTAGGCTTTACGGCATGCATGTGTTTGATTACGTTTCACTGGTGTGATGTTTGAAGGTCAGCTCCAACCAGGTAGGTCTCTCATGGATATATGAAATTAATTCAGACTGCTTGGCTGTAGCGGCACGGTGACCGACTGGTTAGAGCGACTGCCTCACAGTTCTGAGGACTGGGGTTCAAATCCCGGCCCCGCCTGTGTGGATTTTGCATGTTCTCCCCGTGCCTGCGTGGGTTTTCTCCGGGCACTCCGGTTTCCTCCCACATCCCAAAAACATGCATGGTCGGTTAATTGAAGTCTCTAAATTGCCCCTAGGTGTGAATGTGAGCGCGAATGGTTGTTTGTTTGTTTATGTGTGTCCTGCGATTGGCTGGCAACCAGTTCAGGGTGTACCCCGCCTCCTGCCCGATGATAGCTGGGATAGGCTCCTGCACTCCACCGACCCTTGTGAGGATAAGCGGCTCAGAAAATGGATGGATGGATGCTTGGCTGTTTGAAGACGTCACTGCAGTTACATAGGGTCCTAGGCACTGCTCTTACTGAACCTTTAGTATTTCTCAGTAGGCGAGTACCCCAGCAGCAGAAATTAAATACCATGTTGTTGAACTCTTATAGCACATTTATCCCCTCCCTTATGGCAAATTTCTTCTAATCGCCAGGCGCCATCATCTTTACAGAGCTGACATAGCATCTGTAAAGTTGAGGTTTATCAAGGTGTTTAAATAGAAAGTTTCATTGTATGCACCAGGGTGCACTCCAGAGCAAAAGCTGCAAAAATAAAAATGCAAAAATGTAACAAAAACAAAACAAAACATTTAATATTAATATTATTTTTAAATAGCGCTGAATGTCTACAAAGTTTATCTTCAACTTTACAAGCGCTGATACTTAAAAATAAAAAAACAATATTAATATTATTATTAAATAGCACTGAATGTCTACGAGGTTTATCCTCAATTTTACCAGTGCTAATACTACGATGGGCAAGACAGGTCTCAACAATCATAATAATCCATAAAATAACAACATTAATCCACAACATAGCGGCATTTAAGCACACCGGAAGTGCGCTCCCACTCCTTCTGACTGTATAATTCGTCCAGGTTACTGGAGATTCATATTGTGCACGTTTTTGCACGTGCAAAACCTTAGTAAATCAGGCCCGCAGTAGTTAAATTAAAGTGCGCATGGCGAACAAATCGAAACATTCAAAATAAGATGGAGCGCGACATGAAAGTGGAGCGATAGTCACTTGCTGAGAGAAAAACAGCAGATGCTCATACTGTAGCTGTAGGGCTTGTTTCTCCGCCTTCCAAATGAAATCCAGTCTCCCCAATCATTGTATCACCATGATGCTTTTGTTTTGACAATTCAAGACAATAGAATTGTTACCTTTTCACCAACGATATCAAAGCTCATTTTGCTATTTTTTAGGATTGGAAATTCACATCCATACCTCAGTGACTGCAAGAACAGTTATTGTACTGGCATGGATATTACTATTACTATAATTTTCCTTGTCAGAAAGCTAGGAAGCCCATCTATCCATTTTTTGTACTTTTTGTACATTTTTGCCCACCTGAAAACTGTAGTGCAACTTCCCAGTGGCATTTACAGTATACTGTAAGCCTGCTGCAGGGTCGGGGAGTCATTCTAAGTTGTCACGCTTCAAATGTGGCTTCATGATTTATTTCATGCTGTACTTTCTTTGACATTGAGCACAATAGCAAATAATGGGCAGAAATTTCTGAGTGGGGTGACATTTTAATGAAGAAGGGGAAAAAAACTGTTCTTAAAAAGGATTAAATTCCTATTCGCAAATGTACAATTCACAGGGACACTTATCGCTGCTCTAAAATGTAGCTGCTTGACCCTGCAAGAAATGGATCAAAATCTTGCCTCCTCGACATTGGTGTAAAGCAGCGATTCCAGGCCATGGCCTGTGGCACACGAGAGGAGTGCTGTGAAAGATCATCAGGGCTCCCAGGAGAAATGATCCAATTTCTTTTTATTTGTCCTAAACTTATTTATTAATTACAAATATATCTTTTTTTCATCCATCTATGGCAGTGAGTTATGGTGACAGGAGGAACAAATAGATGCTTTTCCATTAGATGGCAGAGGTTTGAATAAGCCTGCGTATACACCTGTTGTTATTGACAAAACAGAATAAGTCATGGCTTCCTACGAATTCAGCTTTATGTTCAATTAAAGAGGCCCATATTTCACAATGTCAGTTTGTGACACAAAATGAGATTATTATTTTACTATTCCTAATTTGTGTGACATTTTTGTTTGTTGGTTTACCGTGAAAATTTTCTTCTGTAAAACAGGCGCCTTGACCCATAGGGGTTGAGAACCACTGATGTAAAAAGAAAAATGCAATGATATTCAAAAGGGGAAACTGAAAGGAGCACTGTAATGGTCACTTTATTTTTCATTTCTCTGAAAAAAATGTATATCGGGTACATTATTGTATTCAGCAAAAATAAATTATTGTTATTATAATATTTGTTAGAATGTTTGATTAATCAGCTTTAGCCCACATAGGAGCACTCACATAAGTGTATATGTATGTATATGTAGGAAGTAAATTTTTTTCTCGTGAATATTTTGATCATTCTCTGAGGAAGACATTAGTGACCTTTTTTTTTTTTTTACTGCTTAATCATTATTAATGCTTCTGAATGTCGCTGTTGCCCATAATCTCGACTGATAAAGGTGACATTCAAATGAATGGTAATTTGTTGTTTTCAGTCTTGCCTTGGTCGTGGTCACCTTAAATCAGTACTACGAAATTAATTAATATGAAATTCGTCTGAGGTGGTTGTACTATTTGTAATTCAAGCAAAATACCGGGGCATATACACCTCTAAAGTGAAAGATCACTTAGGTTTGAACCGCTGCTGCTCAGCTTTTCAGCCAAAATCTCATCAAATCCGACATCTGCTCGGCAAGCATTTATTGGAGTCAGCAAGAATTTACTCCAAGCACGTTTGGCTTTTTCTTGGATTTTTGTGTAAAGGTGCTTCAACAATACAAATCACCTTCACATTGCTCCTTTGTCATTTATCTTTAAATTTACAAATGAGATTTTACTTGTTCAAATATTGACCTGTCCACTAAATAGTTTTAATCCTGGAAGATAATATTTCTATTATTTATATAGCTATCTATTTTCGATACCGCTTGTCCTCATTAGGGTTGCCGGTGAGTTGGAGCCTTTCCCAGCTGACTATGGGGAAGAGGCGGGCTACACCTTGTCCTGGTTGCAAGCCAATCGCAGGGCTTTTCAAAATCCAAACAAACAAACAAACAAACAAACAATGTGCCAAAACAGATTGTGTTCAACCTCAAATGTTCCACTGTACTCTATTCTTATGTCAGGGTGTCAGTTCAGTGTACTGTTGTAGTACTGGTACTCGACCTGTTCAATTTAGCTTGCTATGATGCAGTTTGGATTAATCTAGTCTGGATTGTTTCTATCATGGGCCATGGAAGCAATAGCTCCGTCCAGTATGTAAATAATGTAACAACAGAGCCGTGTGACACATTGTAACCCGCTAATTAACAAAGAAGAAAAATGCAGCAGAGTAAACAAGGACAATGGTGGATTTCCAGCATTTTGTGTTGTTATTCGTATTAGGCGGCTAATTAACTAGAATAACATGACACGCTTTTGTGTTGTCACACAGAAGTGGCGATTCTCAGACAAATTTTACTACCCTTGACGATATTCTTCTTTTTCATTGTCGTTGGGAAATGGATATCTTTAGGGCTAATTCAGACAGAGCATCTTTGTTTTTATGTTTACAATCATGATGTTTTTACTGGCACCCAAATATGCTGCATAACACATTTACAAATTCCATGTGTGTCTATCTTTAGTGTGAGTGAAACAATGTGAGAAAGTGAGCAAAAGAAAAGAAATGCAAGCAAGAGAGAGAAGAGCACGAGATGATTAGATTGGGCTGTCATAAATTATCGATATTTCATCCACAGACAAAATAAGAGCGTGTGAAGGAAAAGAAGCTTTATCCCCTTGCCAAATAACAAACAAAAAAAGAAATAAGACAGTCCAGAGAAGATTGTCAGAGCAATTGTGACAAAATGAAACGAAAGACAAGGGGGTGGATGACACGAGGGACTTAGCATGAATGAAAAAAAAGAAGAAAGGCATTCAGAGAACAGGAAGAGGGCAGCAGGAAATTCCTTCATTTTCCTGACCCTTTGTCCTTTATAAGAAAAAAAAACATTCTCAAGGCTGATGATGGCAGACATGACGATGAGATTAAATCATCTGGCAGTTTTTCTACACTAGGGAATGGATGAGAAGACTGTTCATACCTCATGTCTTCCAGCAGGTCACATTCAGTCTGATTTTTAAAGTGCAGTCTTGTCAACTGGTCTGTGTGCGTGTTCTTCAGCTCTTGTGTCACTTTAACCTGGGGGGAACAAAAATGCACATGAACAAGGCAGTTCATTTCATATGCTTGACACTGCTACACTACCATTGCCTTCTGGTTAACACGTCAATCAGTTGCAAAAATGTCAAGAATGTAATACAAGGCCACATATCATTTGCAGTGTGGAAATCCGGGTTTAAAATTAAGATTTGTTTTTTGTAAGTCGTCCTCCATTTGACTATGCTGTTTCATCCATCCATCCATTTTCTGGACAGCTTATCCTCACCAGGGTCACGGGCGTACTGGAGCCTAACCCAGCTATCTTCGGGCGAGAGGCGGGGTACACCCTGAACTGGGCGCCAAGCCAATCACAGGGCTATGTTGTTTCAGCAGCTATATTTTTTTAAATATATAATTTCCCTCTCAATGTTCTGAATTCCTGCTTCCATTTTCCCAGTGGCGTATTGAAGAGATTTATGCTGCCTGGAGGAGTTGTGCCATACCAGAGATCGATGTGGGTGTAGCTCAACTTCCCATAGCTGATGTCATGTTATTCTTTAGACCACCGCTGTCGAAGTCAAGACCCAAGGCCCTCTACGTCAAGCGAAAGAGAAAGCATGCCATATTTTTTTCCTTGACTTCTGTTCAAAACTAACCATTAACCTAACAATCAAATGCAAGGTCAATTATGTAATCCAATGGTGTTATTATTAGGGCTCCCATTAACAAGTGCAAATGCCTGGGACTCAAGCCACACGCCTAGTCCATACACAAAGACAGCAGACGCATGCAGACTTTTTTTATTTGGCCGGATTTTTAGCAACAAAAGTTAAAAAGAAGATATTGGACAGCTCTCGAGACAAAACAAGCATAAACTTTTGTACAAAGCACATATCATGCACGTTCGGGTTAGTGAGGGACCTGGCTTTGGTCAGCGAAGCGAGTTGGGGGGTACGGGGGGAGTGAAGGGCTACATACAAATCTTGAAAGCAGTTTGAAACCTACAAACTCTACCTTTAACAATCAGTTATTTTCTCAGTTTTTGAGACACTGAGGGGAATTGTTTGTATGCAGCAGATGCTGAGCTAAAAAATATATGTATACACGTAAACACACACACACACACACACACACACTTGTCAATGCCCAGGGAGTCACCGTGAAGGTCATTGTGTATTGTCTGGTGAATTCCACTAGCTATTCACTGCATTAACAGCAGGCACAATCGTGACTCTTCTGGACAAAACAAGCAAACACGCAAATACACTGGCATGTGCACTCTCTATCTATCTATTTCACACACACACACACACACACACACACTACAGAGACTGTCTCTCATCTACTGTGTCTTATGATAAGGAGGGCGAGGTTCATTACTTTATCGGGACAAAAGCGACTTGATGTCTCCCTCTATCATTCATTGTAAAGCACAGGAAGCAATGGAGAAGAGGAAGGGCGAGAGGTGACAGAGACAGAGTGGGGAAGAGCGGCTGAAGGTGGACTGGTCATAAAAGCTTAGTTGGGAAGAAGATGGCAGGTGAGCAAGGGACAATAAGGAGGGATGGAGGGAGGGCTGGAGGGAGGGAGGGAGAGAGACACAGACAAACAGACAGATAGAATATTGCAGCAAATAAGAGATGAGCAAGATGAAAGTTGAAATAACTGAAAACCAGAAGAGTATAACTTTAAGCAATATTACAATATTAGTCATTCGAACTGCTCTAAGTGCTAGAAGACTGCATCTTTTTGCACAATTGTCAAAAAAATAAAATAATGTACCGGCATTACCAGATAACTAGCAGCCCTTTACTGCTCAGTGACTGTTTTTTTTTTGTCAATGTCTTTATGTCTCCAAAGTGTTCTCTGTCAATTGACTGTCTATTGTCGTACTAGAGCGGCTCCAACTACCGGAGACAAATTCCTTATGTGTTTTTTGGACATACTTGGTAAATAAAGAAGATTCTGATTCTGATTCTGAAAAAGAGCAAGGTCTCGAAAGTCATGCAACAGGAAAAGTGCAACTGGTATTGAACGAGTGGAACCTCTCAGGTCAAACACAATCCATTCCGTGATGCTGGTCGACCCCTTGCTTCTTTGAATTAGACACAATTATCGCCAAATTAAATCATGAAAATGGAAAGAATCTTTTATTTTCAAACTGTCCTTCTGTCATAAGACCTTTATCAACTGTAGAGGGCCCTTGTTTTCAACCGCAGGAAAAACTCTTAACTGTCATACAATTTAGAAGTTAAAATATTGCAGTTGTTCAGCCATAAAAAAATAAAACACTACATTTTTACTTAATTGACAAAAGCAATTCTTAACTGTCATACAACTGCAAGAATAAGTTAACCATCATTACAAAACGCTTGAATTTAAATCAACTTTGATAACAACTGTCAATGCTGACACTTGGGCAGGAGTTGTTAACATGGAGTTCGCTGGCATCAGGTCGCCCCCAAGTACCACATGAGTAGGCTATGGGACTGTTCTAAAAATAGCTCGCCAGTGCTTTCCTACTGAGTGTAATTTCCAAGGAATGTTGTAAAAATGATCATTTGAAAATGTAATGTGTGCAGAGATATATAGAAATGAAGTGTACTTAGATTTATAGAAATAAAGGGTTGTATATTGATATCTGTTTCTTACCTAGTAAAGTCATTGCTGATAATTATTTTGAGAAATTATTAACATGGTCGGTGTCTTCACATAGAACCGGTAAATCGAGAGCTTCGCCTTTCGGCCGGGCCCCATGGGTGCAGGCCCGGCCACCAGGCGCACGACTTCGAGCCCCACCTCCAGGCCTGGCTCCAGAGGGGGGCCCCGGTGACCCGCGTCCGGGCAAGGGAAAACGTCTTCCTGAATTATTTGTCATCATAGGGGTTTTTGGAGCTGTGCTTTGTCTGGTCCCTCACCTAGGACCTGTTTGCCATGGGTGACCCTGCCTGGGTCATAAAACCCCAGGCAGCTTAGCTCCTAGGATCATTGGGACACACAAACCCCTCCAACACGATAAGGTGACAGCTCAAGGAGGGGTCTTTTTGAATGTGTCACAAAAAAAAAAAAGTCCAAGAATAAGCAAAACAGAGACACATACACAATTCATTCGTAAAGGCTCTCTGCCAAACCGAGCAATATTTGCTGATGACTCACAGCAACTCCAAAGTTTTGTGTGATGATTAGGAGCATATTTTTTTCCTGAAAAATGTCGACACATTCGGAATTGTACAACCTTGTTCAATTATGTGTCTTGTTTAATCAGTCACATTTGTGAAACGTTTTCAAGTGTTTCAAATTTCAATTGAAAGCTAGGGTGTGACATACAGTTTTTACATACATACGGATCTGAAACAGGATGCAAAGCATGAAGACCAATTCGAAACTCACAGTCATCTCATATATAGCCCTTATTACAGTAACACATGTTGACATACGGCTGTATTCCATGTCTCAGGAGATTTTCTTCCAAGTGAAGAAGTGTTACATAAAATGACACATATTCTTTTCCCACTATATGTGTGACCTGTGATTGACTGTCAGGTGGGATAGCAACCCTGAACAGGATAAGCAGTATTAGAGAAGTGTATATTTTTTAAATACGATATGTCTCGTGCCTAATTAACTATTAGTCCATCTATCCATTTTCTACACCGCTTCTATACGGGTGAAATGGCGCCTATGATGAGGCCTTGTACATCCTGGACTGGTCACCAGCATTCCGCAGGGCACAAGCAATCATCTTTGATCAAAATATGCAAATGATGCATTCTTACTGTGTAAACATATGTGCTGAGACATCAACAAGACACTTAAGCAGCTTCGTGGATCCTACTGGGAGCCAAAGTACGGTAGTAGTTTCCAACAGACTGATGCAGGGGTGTAATGAATATGTCAGCCACATTCACAGGTTATGCCATAGTCGACAAAATATTATCCTTCAACCAAATCATTTGCACACATATGACAAAGGTTATGACTACATGAAAAATGAAGCGGGCAATCGATATTGTGATCAGGTATTGTGATCATCAGCCTCCATGGTGATGTGTTTCACAGACGTGACATGGCACGTTCAGGGAAGATAGGAAGCCACAGCACAAGTGGCACATGGGGAATATGTGGTAATTAAGAGGAAACTGTGCACTGGTTCACACCAAGGTAATTGCCTCTCATGCAGCTATTTCAGGACAACACACACACACACACACACACACACTACCAATCATAAAAGGGACTTAGCAGTGTTCTCAGAAGCCCTTTCTGAATCAATACAGCAGTGTAGTGCGTGTGTGTGTGTGTGTGTGTGTGTGTGTGTGTGTGTGTGTGTGTGTGTGTGTGTGTGTGTGTGTGTGTGTGTGTGTGTGTGTGTGTGACCCTGGACAGACTGAAGGTCTACCCCTCAAGACAACAAGCATCATAATCTCACACAAGCATATTGAGCCAGTGCTTTCCAGTATACAGTAGCTGGGCACATAACACACAGATGGCAACATAGCTAGCTAGCATATGTGCTTGCTAACGCCACGAAAAAAAGGGACATCCATATGAAGGCTATTCATGATATTTGATATTGTCACATTGCGTGTGAGGGGGGGCGTAGGAATAATGTGTCACATGTGTGTGTATAGTAGCGTGGCTTGTTGTTGTGTATAAAGGCGATGTGTGAACCAACGTAGCGTTTTGTCATCTTGACGGCTGGACAGATGTCATCATCATCATCGTCACCATCATCAACATCATGTCATTATGGTTAATATTAAGAGCGATAACACGCCGCTGGTAAAAGCAAGCAAAAATTGCCCTTTCTGTGTTGTCTCTGCCTTTTCGAACAAGACGCTTTGTGTGCGGTTATCTGGACTATTAATCATGTTACTACTGTACATTGTTTCCCATTCGTCATTGTCTCAGTCAGGCTAAAAAAAAAAAAAAAAAAAAACAAGAAAAGCATCAATAACGGGCAGTGGAAATCACTCACCTTCCTCGGCGGCGGCTGCATTTTGGAGTATTGACATGAATGGTATTTCCCCTGTGAAATGTATTGTAATCCAAAAAAAAACCAAATCGGATGATATTTCTTCCTGCAACGACCATAAAAAAATAAAAATAATAAAATGACAGTAGTCCAAGCGACAGGGAGGAAAGACGGGGAGTTAGATTTGTACTCCGGCGGCCATGATTGATGGCAAACGGGCTGGTTTATACGAAGCAGAAAGTGAAGCTGCGAGGAGAGCGTGTAAGCACTTTTGTGTTGCTTGCTGCCACTGCTGGATGACTGGAGAGAGTACAGTAGTGTACTGAGCTGATCTGAGCTGGGGAGGGGGGCGGAAAAGCAGAGGGGAGGAAAGGTTGATAATAACGGGGAACCCCATCGGATGCCAAGAGCAATGGCTCCCCCGAGTGGCGACGCATAGTAGCGCATCCGGTGTCGGTAAAGGGGAATAACAGGCGCAAAAGAGAAACCTTTTTTCCTGACTACTAATTTCCTGCCTTTCACCTTATGTCTCCACAACACGTAGGCAACATTTCACCGTGTTCAGTGAGGTTATTTGTGCATTCTCGTCGTCAAGGAGGACATCCTGCTCGTGACAGCTCGCTTGAGTGTGCCGCAGAGGCTCGGCTGCATGGCAACAAGGCACCGCAGTCGAGCGCAGAAACATCGATGAGGCACTTTTCAGGTTGCACGTTTGCTTTGGTTTGACGCATTCAGACTGCTAAAATAATATATATAAAATGTATAATTTGCATATATATATATATATATATATATATATATATATATATATATATATAGAATAGAAGAAGATATATAGAATTTATTTGATATCCTTGATATCCTTGACAGTATCCATCTTAAGATCAATGTACTCGTATGGTCTTTGTCCTTAGTAGGGTAACTTTGGCATACTAGTAGGACAAAAGAAATATACTAGTTAATATCAAGTGCGTCACTTGTAGTACGTAGTTTGAGCATTTATTCGATTAACCTTGATATCCAGCTCAAAGACTGTGTACCATGTACTAGTACGCACTTTGTCCTCACTAGTAGGACTACTAGTAGGACAGCTAAATGTTATTATTAGTTAAGGAAAACTCAGATTCAGAAAACTGTCGTGACAGAAAATCTTCTTTGACATGACTTAACACACAAACTATGCACGAGTTGACAACTACGTGCCCCTGGTGACATAATAAAAACAATTTACCATCTGGCGCTTCACTAGTAGCACTGTTCGAACATTTATTCAAAACTATATTAGTATGCCCTATGGAGTTTTTCTTTACTAGGAAGACAATTACTTTATGTTACTAGTAAGTCAAAACTTCCCTAGTTGACAACTGCATGCTACTTGTGATTTAAAAAATTAGTAAACATCTAGTGCTAGTTGGAGCGATATGCTTGCGCGATAGCCGTGTAGTAATATGCACCTTGTCCTCACTAGTAACTAGCCAGGACAACAGCATGTTACTATTGAGGCAAAACTACTATTGGGTATATTGATTCTACTCGTTGGGTCCAACAGCACACTGGTGTGTCGTGTGTGGCACATGCCTACTAGTGTTACTAGTGCAACACAGTAGTTTACAAGTATGATTTAATTGCATGCTAGTAGGCCAAAAGTGTCACTACTAAAGAAAAAAAAAACTTAAAATATATTGTAGTCGTGCTACTAATGCTCCCCAGGCATTCTTCTATAGGGTGTAGAATTGTTTTACTTGTGAGGACAAAGTACTACAGTACGTGGACCTTAACCCTGCGATGCGTGACTAATGAGATTCCTATAAGTAGCTGTCCACTGTAGTGACCGCATGCATCTATTTATTCCGTTGAAAGGGGACATATTTTGCCAAACCAACTTTTTCTGGTATTTGGGATGTAATATTGTCTGTGTGGTGTCTCAGTAAACATGTCAAATATGAATTAAAATTGTCCACGCGTTGCTGAGCTCCAGATGTTTTTCTGCCGAGAGGCCTGAAATCAGGTCATTCGATTTTCTCGAGCTGATCTACGTCACTAGGAAAAGATCTCCGCCTTCCTTTTCTGCTCCCTCGCCAGCGCTGTAAACATAACAAACACATGTGCTCTCACAAGTGGGTTTTCTACACGCAGGCAACCAATCAGAGGAAAGGGGGCGGTCTTAGCCAAATATGGACAAAGCGGATACAAAACTGGGTCAAACAGAAGTAGCTGTCAGAGGGCCCTTTTCTGTATGACAAAACCAAGGTGTTTTTTTAAAAATGAAATTGTCACTTTTGTTGTAAGTCCATGTTAGAGACTCACTCTATCGAGGTCTAAATAGCCAAAATAGGGGACCTTTAAATGATGGATAGATTTTATACATACTTTTAAATTTTTATTTTATGAATTAATTGCTTCATTAATTATAAATCAATTATTATAAACAATTGCATTTAAAATGAGAGTGAATTGATATTTTATTATTCGAATAAACAATTTCACTTACACATTTTAACTTAACCTCATTTACAAATGACATGGCCCATCGTGTGGCCCTTGTATGCAAACGTTTGCTCATCCCTTGTTTAAAACCATTGTGAGGATTTCTTTTCCATTTTATTTTTTGAATGTTTTGTTCATTTTCATGTAATATGTGTCGTATTTACTAAAAAACTAACTGTGGCAGTGATGGCACAATCCCAAATATACAGTAATTATACATAATTCACTATTTGTGTGTGTGTGTGCGTGTGTGTGTGTGTGTCTTTTTGCCAGTGATATTATGAATAGTGCAATATTACCATTCATCACACACATTTTGATCAGAAGTCCCATATATGAAACAAACCATCATTCCAAAGGCCTCTACATTTTGGCCATTGTCTAGAAAATATAAACGTAAATGGTTTTAAAAAAGAATTTGACAGAGATATTCTACACGTAAAACTGATCATATTTTTGCGTCTTTCGGCTTGTCCCAACAAGGCTTGCAATGGTAAGTTGTTCACATGATTTGGCTCCAACTACCGGAGACAAATTCCTAGTGTGTTTTTTGGACATACTTGGCAAATAAAGATGATTCTGATTCTGATTTGGCAGAGTTTTAAAGTGCCCTCCTCCTGACAACCCACTATATATATATATATATATATATATATATATATATATATATATATATATATTATACTGTTGTTATATATATATATATATATATATATATATTCTTCTTTTTTTGTCTGGACTTGAGACTGGCAGTGGATGGATACTGTGACACTGTCTACTGTGCATGCAAGGCAGCAGCATGTATCACTACACTACCAAACCCTGATCACATAAATGCATTCAAAAAAACATTTGTGCAAATATATGTTAATTTATGTCTCCATGGCCAAGGTTAAGGGGCTTTTAATCATTAATACACATTGTTTCAGAAGCAGGTAAGCTATTAAATGCACTTTCTCACCTTCCCTCTCTCAGTATCATGCACAATTTTTCAGTGTTGTGGGGGAAATGGCTGCGAGTCATTGGTTGGGGTTCTGCAATGATGTTTTTGTCTGTACATTTTTATGATTTCACTTGCATTCGTTCAGCTGTGGTCAGGTAAGAAAAGTGCAATGAAGAAACTCATAGATGTAAATCTACACAATTTTTCTTGTATGGTTGAAATGTTCCCTTGAATATGCTTTATATATGAATATGCTCCTATCCTCCTATGCTTTAACATAAGACTAATATTTTGTATTCTGTATTACCATTTTTTTTGGCTTGAATAAAGCAAAATAAGAGTGACCTGCTGTGGCCATCCTCCATATGAATAACAGCCTGAGGGTCTCTGCACATGCAGGTCCTAGCTCGACCGGCTCCAACTCAATTTAGCTATACATTGGCAAAAAAAAAAAAAAAAAAACTAGCTACACAGAGACCTGGAACTTTCAGAGAACTGCAGGAGAATCTGTCAGGTATGTTGCGTCTTAAACGGAATTGCCATTTGTTGTGTTTAAGGAAGAGGAGGGAAGACCAAAAAGATGTGCAAAGAGGTGATGTTTTGAATAAATGTGAAAGGAATGTCACGAGAAGGTTTAGGTTTTTACGTGAGTAAAACTTAAGAGAATGGGACGAGAATGCATAATGGGCTCAAAAGAAGTTGTAGTAGATTCTGTGTCTGCATGAGTTACTAGAGGTCTAAGATGCGTTTTTCGGTTTAGATAGGTAGATAGTGTTGAGTTGAGTGTCAAATGTTCGCATCACTGTTGTTATGTTTGCCCTCAGGCAACCAGTTATAATGGCGAAACCACAGAAATGTTTACTTGCCAGGGGTGTAACGGTATGCCAAAAATCACAGCTCGGTACGTACATTCGTTTTAAGGTCCTGGATCGGTTCACTTATGGTACATTTTGGAACAAAATGCAAAACAAACTGCTTATATTTTGTGTGAAAAAGGGACAGATTGAATGATTTTAAAAAAGCTACATCTAAATATTTTCTCTTGAGGAAAGTGTAACATTGAATAGTTTATCTTCTTGTTTGGAAATTAACAATGTCGACAAGTGCAATGGTAACAGTTTGAACAGTGTGAATTATGATTCTTTAAAAATAACAGTCGCATTTTTTATTGCGTTGGCTCAGTCCGAAGTGCCTGGGAGAGGCTGTTTTAAGGCCCTTGGAAATTGCTTTTGTTCTGCACTTTCATGTTGCACTGATACACATTCGCCTGATGTCTTTTTAACTGAGTTACATTGAAAGTTGGATGTACTGTCCTGCCAAATGCATAGCACGAGCCATGCTGTGCTGTTGATGGAATAAGTGTATGGGCTAGAGCGTGACGCAGTTATCTTTCTTGTCTCTTACCTAATTTGCTGTTTGGGAACCCTAATTATCACCCCTGTATTTATTATGTTTGTTGTGGCTAGTTTTGAATAGAAGTCAAAGAGCGAAATGGGGCACGCTTTCACGGGCCACATTAAATGACGTAGAGGGTTGGATTCGGCCAGCGGGCCTTGGGTTTGCCACCCTTCGACTGATGCACCCATCCCCAAAGTGTGTGTTTCGAATATTTTACCTTAAATAAGGTTAGCAAAATGTTAGAGAGAGAGCTCAAATGTAGTGCAGCTCTACCTATGCATGCCTTGTACACATAGCCGCCTAATATTGTCTCTAAAAACCTCTTTAGTAACTATTTAAGTTGTCTGTTTTCTTATAGGTGGACCAGTCAACATGAACAATACCGAACCAGGCAATGTCAGCAACTTCTACTGTCATTTTCAAGAAGATTTTAAATACATTCTACTTCCCGTCAGCTACTCCCTGGTGCTCGTGTTCGGCCTGGCACTGAATTCCACGGCGCTATACACGATTGTGTTCCGCACAAAACGCTGGAATCCCTCCACTATCTACATGATCAACCTGACAATGTGTGACACGTTCTACATCCTCACACTGCCCTTCCTCATCTACTACTACGCAGATAAAAATGACTGGCCCTTCGGTGAACCTCTCTGCAAGCTCATACGCTTCCTGTTTTATACCAACTTATATGGTGCGGTTCTTAGATAATACTTTACATAGTACAGTGGGGCCTTGAGATAGGAGTTTCATTCCTTCCGAACACTTATACTCACTTCATCGTTCACCACTGAAATAAATGGAAATGCAATGAATCCGTTCCATCTCTCTCTCTCTCTCTCTCTCTCTCTCTCTCTCTCTCCCTCTCTCTCTCCTCACTAGGGTCGCGGGCGTGCTGGAGCCTATCCCAGCTATCATAAACAATTCATTTTGTTAGTCGGCGGCACGGTGGTCGACTGGTTAGAGCGTCAGCCTCCCAGTTCTGAGGACCGGGGTTCAATCCCCGGCCCCGCCTGTGTGGGGTTTGCATGTTCTCCCCGTGCCTGCGTGGGTTTTCTCCGGGCACTCCGGTTTCCTCCCACATCCCAAAAACATGCATTAATTGGAGACTCTAAATTGCCCGTAGGCATGACTGTGAGTGCGAATGGTTGTTTGTTTGTATGTGCCCAGCGATTGGCTGGCAACCAGTTCAGGGTGTACCCCGCCTCCTTCCCGATGACAGCTGGGATAGGCTCCAGCACGCCCGCGACCCTAGTGAGGAGAAGCGGCTCAGAAAATGGATGGATGGATGGATGTAATGAACTAATAAAATAGAATGTAAAGAATTTCAACCGTTTTCGCAACATTTAATTTCAACTGAGATTGTGCTGCTCCTTCTGGTTTGGGTGCCTTGGCCACCTGGGGGCAGTATGTTAAAGACAGGGACATACGAACAAGGGATTCACAAGATCATTCTCTGTGTTTGTATAATGTCGCCAAAATGTTACCGCTCTCTTGAAATGTGTTTGTTTTATTTAGGTAGTTTCGTTTGAGGTGACCTGATTCTTTTTAAACCTGGTTGTTTTGTCACCAGAGGTTAACATTGTACTGGTCTATGAACATGCATAACTACATAATTAGTTTTAATACAGCCCCTATATTGGACACCCCCATGTTTATATCGGTGTATTTAATTGAGTGGTTGGTGAGTGTACTGTCCAGTGTAACTGTGACAATTTGAATGTTTTTTCCAGGTTCTATTCTATTCCTGTGCTGTATCAGCCTGCATCGTTTTGTTGGTATCTGCTACCCAGTCCGCTCTTTGAAGTGGATCAGTGCTCGTCGGGCCAAACTGGTGTCTGTGGCAGTTTGGGCCTGTGTGTTATTCTGTCAGGCACCTATTCTTTACTTCTCAAGAATAAGGTCAGGACAATCCAATCTCATTCTCTCCACATTTGTCATATATAGCACAATGATAATCATGTAATCTTCTATGTCCTTGGTCAGGGATGTGGCCACAGATAGGATTTGTTACGACACAACCAGCCCAGAGTTCTTTGACGACTTTCTGGTGTACAGCTCAGCCGTGTCGGTGTTCATGTTTGCCCTGCCCTTCATGGTGGTGATGGTGTGCTATGGCCTAATGGTGCGGAAACTTCTGGAACCTGGATGGGGCGGTGAGGGAGGGGGCCAAGGAGCACTCCGCACCAAGCAGAAATCAGTGAAGATGATCATCATCGTGCTGGCAACGTTCATACTTTGTTTCCTCCCGTTCCACCTCACCAGGAGCCTGTATTATTGTTTCAGATACCTGAGACAGGTCAATCCTGCACAGGTGAGGACAACATGCACTTCTCCAACATTTTATCAAATGTTTAAGTTTAATAGTGAAATTGTTTTGTTTTTTTTGCAGGTCAACTGTAACTTGGTTGAGGCATCCAGTATTGCCTACAAGGTGACCCGTCCATTTGTTAGTGCCAACAGTTGCATGGATCCTATCCTTTACTTCTTAGCTGGACAGGACGTCCGCACTAGTCTCACCAGTAAGAGAAGGTTCCAAAGACGAAAAGATGAGAGAGAATGATTGCTAGCAGAAGGAATGAAGCCAAACACAATCCATTCCGACATTGACATCAGTTTTGTTCAGACACATAGTCACATAGGACAAATGGAAATAGAGCTAATCTGTATAGTGTGAACATGTTAACAGGAAATGTATTAAGTAACATTTTGACACTCAACTAATGTAAAATACAATTAACCACTGTATAAAGAAACTTTTTGAAGGGAGCATCATTTAAGGTGACTCAACTTCATGGATCATGCATTTTAGCATTAAAGTTATGCCACTACATTTCAATCTGATTCAAGTCTGGATTTTAACTTGTCCACTCCAAAACCTTAATTTTGTTTTTTAAGCCCATTCAAAAGTTGACTTGCTGGTGTGTTTTGGATCGTTATCCTGCTGCAAAATCCAAGTGCGCTTCAGTTTAAGATCACAAACTGGCTGAACATTCTCCTTCAGGATTTTCTGTTAAAAGAGCAGAATTCACGGTTCCATTATTGAAGCTGTCCAGGTCCTGAAGGAGCTAAGCAGCCCAAGACCATCACACCACATTTGACTGTTGGTATGTTTTTCTGAAATGCTGTGCGACATTTTCGCCAGATGTAACAAGACACACAGCTTCCAAAAAGCTCAACTTTCATCTTGTCAGTCCATATAATAATTCTCTCCAAGTCTTGGGAATCAGTTTTTTTGTTTTTTGTTTTTTTTTCCAAAAGAAAGACATGCCTTATGTTCTTTTTAGTCAACAGTGGTTTTTGCCTTGGAACTCTGCCATGGATGCCATTTTTGCCGAGGCTCTTCCTTATTGTACGTGTCATGAACACTGACCTGAACTGAGGCAAGGGAGACCTGCAGTTATCAAGTTATCTGCACGTTATCCTGAGTTTCTTTGTGGCCTCCTGGGTGAGTCATTGTTGTGCTCTTGGGCTAAACTTTGGAGGCCGGCCACTCCTGGGAAGGTTCACCACTTCCATATTTTCTCCATGTGAGGATAAAGGCTCTCCCTATGGTTTGCTGGAATCCTAAAGCTTTAGTAAAGGCGTTTGTAACTCTTTCCAAACTGATAGATAATTTAATTTCTTGACTGTTTTTGAATTTGTTTCGATCGTGTCATTTTAGTGCAGCTTTTTTCGATCTTTTGTCTGACTTGATTTTGTCAGGACAGATTCTGTTTAAAGTGATTCCTTGATTGAACAGGTCTGGAGGTAGACTGTGAGCAGTGAAAATTAACCACAAATTGTGATTAGCCACACAGCGCCAGTTAACTTTGAAGTTTTTTCCCTAAATAAATGAAATAACTTAAAAATAGAATTTTAAGTTCATTTGGGTTACATTTGTCTGATATTTACAATTTGTTTGATGGGGAAACTATGCAAAACTATAAGAATTTGAGCAGAGAGCCAATACTTTTACAGCACTGTATTTTTTATATTTACAAAAAATATATATATTGTAAATTGATTTATTTAAGGATTTTAATCATAATCAAGCAATTTATGAAAATACATTGTTAAAATGAAAATATTTATTTCTTGACAATAAACCAATGAATATATTTAAATTGACCAATTTTAGGGGGGGGGGGGGCAGCTGAATAAAGACAGTTAAATCAGATGAGGGTTGAGAATACTCCTGCTTTACATGTGATGGCCAAGTAGGCAAGACCCAGGATGGTTATTTTTGTATTAATATATAATCTCTCGGAATTCATGGCTGATTTTTTTTGTCATAACTTCTGCCAAACAAATTCAAATTCACATTATATTCTTGAAAAATTGTCACGAACTGTTGAAATTATAAATTTACCGCTAGATGGCGATACTGCACGACCATGAAAACTACTGGTTTCAAACTCCCAAATGACTCGAGTAATGTACAGTATTTGTAATATCTTTGCTACATTCGTACATTAGTATCCTCGGTAAGACCTCTATCAACCCTCTTATTATAAAAAAAGACAAAAAGGCATTTAAAATTTCCTTTTTATTTCAACAGTAAAACATTTTAGAAATGACATTGAGATAATTTTTTGTAAATCCAGCAAACAGATTGATTACATCAAAGAATGACTGATGAAAAGGTATCGTCGTCATATCATCTTTTACATATGTTGTCATATTCTTTATAACAATGTGAAAATAGTATTAAATGTGCTATAAATACAATGTAGCAAACCTTAAAATTTAGGAAAATGTCACATAAAACCACTAAATCATCAGCAACCGCATTTTATAAATACATAGTCTGAGTTCTTTTGAAGAACTGGAAAATAAGTTAGGTGTGGAAATAAGTTAACGAGCCATTTTCTTTGCAAATAATTGTACATAGTTTAACGTCAAGTGTGAGTTCGTTTAGTTTTTTTGAATGACTTGATCAAGTAACTGAAAGATTGTTGCAGTTTTGTCTTGATTTGATTTGACATTTTTGCATGAGCAGTTGTTAGACGTATGAAATGAGTAAAATAAATACTTGCTGTCTTCCATGCTGTAGTAAAATGTACATTTTCTTTTTTTAAACTTTTTTTGTACCAAGACTGGATTGTGTGAGTACTTTTTTTATTTTCTCACCCTTCACTCCTGCAGTGCCTCATAAAAACTGTGGATACTTTCTATTCAAGTCCTCCTTTTAAACAAACATCCAGTTTACACAGAAGGAACAGAGACTGTATTAATGACCTTGAATACATTTTTTTTCTTTCAATCCTCCCCCACTGGTATTGTAGTATAGTTTGAACCTGTCGTATGAGCATCGTGATGAAAACCTCTCTTGATATTTTTGGATCAAGTTGCACATTAACTGGTTGGTTGAATGTTTACCTCACTTTATACACACACACCAGTTTTTTTTCTTTTCTCTATATGTTGACCCTTCTTTACACAAGGAAGAAAGACTAGTCTATTGCGTAATCAAGAGAGTTAGTTTACCTGAGAATGTATCTTTTGTTATGAAAGTTCAAACACTGGAGCCTATTCTTCTCACCTGCCCTTAAAAGTGCAAAAGCAATGACAGCTGCTAATCCAATATAGTATAAACCTCTGTGTTCCAACTAGGTGGACATCCACATTTTATCTTTGGATTAGCTTTGATGCTGTTCATTCTTTGATGTTTCATTTTGCTCATCATGAAACACTCTCGCAGTAGGATTGTAACCCCTAGGATCGATGTTGGTGTCACGCTGCAAACCTGCCGTAGTGGTCATCCTTGTCAGAGGTAGTGTTACCATGCAAACGTCTCCGGTCACCTGAAACAGTTTGTATCATTATGTTGAGGTTTGAGCATATTTTTCAAACATGATTTGTCCAAGCCTGGGCCTTGATGAAACTTTAGACATGTAAAATACTCATCAGCTGTATTCTTCATTGGCCAGAGCTGACAAACATTTTGTGCAGACAAAGACGACAATCTGTAGTCGTACCTCATGAGGCCTGCTAATGAAGTTGATGAAAACTGAATCCCACCAAAAAGGGACTTGCGTTGCTCCTGGGATGGTGCCTTTGTTTCCTCTATGACTGGTTTGTATTCAGGGATCTGAGCCACTTGAAATCTGTTGAAAAAGAAATATATTAAGTTCGTCTCATCAGACACTTCCGGCTCTATTTTCGTGACTGCCGCAAATCCAGCCCTGCACTTGGCAAAATTCTGCGACGGGGCGGGCTAGACCGGGTTTTGTTAATTTTGTGGACTAGGTGTACCGCCAGCGCATTTCGAAGTGGGATGTCTGGATGTTGACACAGCCGACTTCAATCCTGTGCAAACGAAGCGGCTTCTTTCATTCCCTCTAAAAGCGGCGCAACAGTCTCACATGGAGACGTCTCTAGATGCGGAAGAGGACGCAGCGATCTGTGCGTGACTGGAACATTGAATGTTAGCGGGTACCCTTATTAAACACAGAATGAGTTGGTGAAAACTGCTGGTGACTTAAATGCGAGTCAGCGGACCTCATATATATATAAATCCCCTACAACGATAATTGCTGCAAAGTCAATATTATGCTTTATTGTAATAACTATTGCTTTTCTGGTTAACTTCCCTTTCTAACTGGACAGATGAACATGAAGATGAGTGTGTGTGCGCCACGCAATTGTCATTCAAAGGAAAAGTACGCATCCGTGTTAAAACTGAACCCGGGTCTTGCAAACTCTCGTTTATGCTGAGCAATGATTAGATATGTATTGTGTGGCAGCAACAAATCTCACCTTCCCACAGAGAGAAATTTCAGCCCCCCATCTGTCCATTCCTTTGCCTCAATGCCCTCCACAGTCTCCTGCACCATATTTGGCACCATAGCTTGTGTACACTGAGTGTTAACGCATATTCCTGACGTCAGGGGACCCCTCTTCTGCTCGGTGGACGTTTTCAGTGTGGGAACGATAAGGGTCAGTGGGGGCTTAAGGGGATTTTTAAGGGAATCCAGAGGGGGTATGAGTATGGCAGGCCATTTCTTCTGGGCACATCGGGAGCAACAGTAGCCATGCTTTGGTGCTAAGCCAGAGAGGCCAGAGATGGTGTGCAGGTGCGACTGATGGGGGCAAAGTCTGGGCAGGGAGCAAAATGAAGACAGTGGAGACTGCATCGGGAACCTTAGGGGAGAAAACGGGAGAGGATGAGGATGATTTATACAGCGGAACCTTTTTTTTTTTTTTTTTTTTTTTTTTTTTTTTTTATTAAATAATGCCTTGTCTTGACCATAATGTATATTAGTGGGCATCTACCATTTATGGTATTGTCTATGTACAGTATATTGACTGCAAAAGTTGATTACCAAAACAATCAAGTTCCATGCAGTAAGCAAGTTGGCTCAAATGATGAAACTCCTCATTATTATGGGTCATACTAATAACTTAATTCATTACAGCTAAAGTGATTGTTTTTAAAAGTGTATCAATGTCAAGTTATAAAATATTGCTACAATGTACCACCCAATTTTAAAACCCAACAGCAACTCTTCACTTTAAAATATTGAAAAAGTAACTCCTGGGTTGGATCACAGACAAAAATCTGGGACTCATGACTTATCTGTATAACACTGAAACCAACATTTAAAAAAAAAAATTTCAATTTAGATCCTGAAACACTTTTGCTTAAAATTTAGCTTTTTATCTTCTTTATTTCAGTAATATCTGCATGAACAGCTCTTTTCCAAAACATGATGAATCTATTTTGATAATTCAGAGAAAAATGACATTTACTCAGACCTGCACATTTATAAACATTGTTTGTAAATAAACAATTCATTTTGTTTTGTCGGCGGCACGGTAGTCGACTGGTTAGAGCGTCAGCCTCACAGTTCTGAGGACTCGGGTTCAATCCCTGGCCCCGCCTGTGTGGCGTTTGCATGTTCTCCCCGTGCCTGCGTGGGATTTCTCCAGGCACTCCGGTTTCCTCCCACATCCCAAAAACATGCATTAATTGGAGACTCTAAATTTCCCGCAGGTGTGACTGTGAGTGCGAATCGTTGTTTGTTTGTATGTGCCCTGCGATTGGCTGGCAACCAGTTCAAGGTGTACCCCGCCTCCTGCCCGATGACAGCTGGGATAGGCTCCAGCATGCCCGCGACCCGAGTGAGGAGAAACGGCTCAGAAAATGGATGGATGGATTTTGTTAGTCTGTCTGAACATGTTCAACAAGTCACTGGAGTCTTCGCACAATGGCTTTTCTAAGATTTGTCTTTGCATCTTGTATTGGAAAAGAGCTCGTCATACGTGTATATTGTCTACTCACAAAATTTGTTCAAGATCAGCCATACGAGTAGGACTACTGTACATATTATTGTTGTCTAGATCCCTGCAAGCCAAATACAGTGTGTGGGCTTGTCTGTTTATGACTATCCCACAAAAACAAAACAAAAAAAATCAATCTTTGTGGACATTTTAGTGGACGACAAATTTGAAGGACATACTATTTTTTCCCAAATTTGTATCTTTGTGCTTTATCATGGACAGCACGACTAAATGCATGTGTGTGCGTGCATGCGTGCGTGCGTGGACATACTTGATTGATGAGACTTTGCTTTGGGCCATCTGTTTGAGCTCATACTCTTGCAGTAGTTCTTCTAAAGCAGCAGCATTTTCTGAAAAACAACAAATTTAAATTATATTGTTATGTGTAATTATGTCTGATTTCACTGAAAATTCTATATTAAAAGTAAAAGCTTTCTATAGTGAGATAATTTAATGTTTTGTTTGAGAAATAAACTGCAAGTGCAGTGATGTGAAAAAAAAAATTGTGGGCTGATTGAATTTACTCAACTAATCCTATTCATGTATAAGAGGTGAAGACAAGACTAAAGTAAGACTACGAAAGAAAAACACTCACCTTGTTTCTCAGTAATCAGGCGGACAAGAACACTGATAGTGTCTTCATTCAGGTCGTCGTTATTACCTTGAACAAGAGATAGAGTTTAATAAATACTTTATATATCTAGATCTCTGGTATTTTCTAAACTATTATATCAAACAGTCACACAGACTATTCTTTGAACAGGAATTCCCATTTAAATGTTCACATATTCAATGTTGGCAATGTGCTTTTTGTTGCTGCAAATTAAAATAATGCACATATACGGTATTTGACTGAAATTTCCAAGTTTGATTCTTTGTGGGGAAAATAAAGTTTCATAGTCTGTGACACAGCTATATTTGAAAAAGTATGCCCAATCAACCAGAGATGTGCCCATAATAATCTCCTTCATTCATAACTCATACAAATGGCAGCTACAGTTTAAGGTCCCGTTCACAGTGTGTGTCACTGCTGGGTTACTGTGCCACAGCACATGATGGGACTGATAAGGGTGGCTCCATGGCAACCCCCTGACCATCCCATAAAACCAGCAAAGCAGCTGAGCGTGATATCAGTGAAGGGTGGAAAATACTTTGATCAGCAATCTGTTTTAGCAGAGGGCTACAAATAAATATTGTGGGTTCATGGCCTTTTAGGGGAATTTGATTTTATATTTACCCTTCAAATTAGAGAAAGTCTTCAGATACAATATATAAAAGGACAAATGTGGCTTCATGTATTGTGCAGTGCATAAGGGCACTGCACAATACTGAGTATTAGAGAATGAAAATGCATATGACCGCGAGAACTCATTTGTGTGTTCTTCTGTCTTTTCAGGCCACGGTCTATCAGTGAATGTTTGTGTCTTATAAGGCCACCTGTGTGTCGTTTAGTTACATTTGTTGGCGGGTTCATTCTGGTATTTACGCCGATCATCGAGCTATTACTAGGGAGCGCCGAGTGATGACGTCAAATAAAATGGACAAAACAACGTAAATGTGTATTATTATTGGAAACTAACATTGTAGCATAGGATGGTTGCTGCTAACAACTACAGATTACCACCGGGCTTCCACGAAGGGAACTCCGACGAGAAGTGGAAAAATGAAGTAGAACTGTGAACACGTGACAGACTTGGACAAGAAAAAACAAGGATTAGCGCTAGCGTTGTGGGACACGACGTTAAAGACGAGCAGCTGGCTCTAACTACGTGCAGAACACACACTTTGCTGACATGAAATCAGCGCTCAAACGTGTGTTTGGCGAGAAGAGGGAGCAAAAAGCCAGAGCAATAATGTGAGTCAAGACGCCATTTACTACACAGCAACAAATGCAGCCCGGGGTGGCCAGGCACCAGGTCCACTCGCAGGTACCTACCCACAGGATAAATGAGCAAGACGAACAAAGTGTGGAATTTGTCAAAGCACATACCACTGGGTAAAAAGCCTATCCTCAAAAGAAGGAAAATTCAAAAATGACAAGTGAAAATCAGTACAGTGAACAAACTGATGAGTGTAAACATTACACAGTTTTCCAAGGAATCAGACTGAACTATTCAAGGTTGACACTTTAGGGTCCGTTGTAATAGACACAGGCTGCACAAGTACAGTATGTGGAGAAAAATGGCTGGATAACTATGTGCATGGACTAGATGAGAGTGAAAAGCAGAACGTGACAAGTGAGGAGAGCAGCAAGCCTTTCAAATTCAGAGATGAAAAAGTCGATTCCAGCAAAGGTGGGAACAACAAAATGCTGCATTGGAACACAAGTGGTTACAGCAGACATTCCCGTACTACTAAGTGAAGCTTCCCTAAGGAGAGCAGGGGACGTGCTAGACTTGGAGAAGGATACCGCCATCATGTGGAAACAAGTTAGCTTTAGAAGTCACTTCCTCAGGAAACTACTGGGAAAATATATCAATAAATAATCCCCATGTGATGCATATGACAACATAGTGCTGCGAGCTATTACAGAAAATATGACTGAAGAACAAAACCACAAAGCTTTGCTGAAACTTCACAAGCAGTTCGGCCATGCTTCGGTTGATAAACTCAAGAAACTGCTAATGAATGCTGGACATGTTCATGTTGAGAACACTACTATTTTAGAAGAGAGAGTGGGCAAATGTGAAATATGTCTCAAGCACAGCAAGCCTAAATCCAAACCTGCTGTTGGTCTGCCCATGGCTTCACGATACAACACGACTATAGGGGTGGGTTTACATGATCTAGAACCAAATGTGTGGTACCTTCACATTATTGATCATTTCACCTGTTTCAGCACCGGTAGCATTGTCACCTCCAAGAAGCCAAGTGTGATAGTGAAACACTTCTTTCATTCCTGGATTAGTGTCCATGGCCCAACGGACCAACTTTTCAGTGATAACGGTGGGGAATTTAATAACAGTGAAATCAGAGACATGGCTAAGAATTTCAATATTGAGATAAAGACCACTACTGGCTACAGTCCATGGAGTAATGGTTTGCTTGAGCGCCATAACCAAAGACTCACGGAAATACTGGGTAACAGTTCTGGATTGGGCACTCGTGGCAAAGAACACAATGCAAAATGTACATGGCTTCAGTCCGTACCAGTTGTTTTTGGGACAAAAATCCCAATTTTCCTTCAGTTATTGTTGACAAGCTACCTGCCTTGGAAGGCACCACTATCAGTGCCTTGGTGGGACAACATATGAGCATTACCCAACGCAAGGAAAGCATTCACTGAGGCCGAACGCTCAGAAAGAATAAGGAGAGCTCTCAGGAAGCCCTGGAATTGTGATAAGGCCAGATGGAGTAGTGATATTTGTACATCATGGGTTCACCACTCAAGGATAAGAAAGTCTGATCCTGAACCCAGTGAAGTAGCAGGTGCTATAGATCCTTTGCAATCTGAGGAGAATGACAATGCTGAAGATACTAATATTCACGAAGTTAACGATGCTGACAATGAGGATTATCATCGGGATGATCTACACCCACTGGTTTTAAGAGGAGGCTCCATAACACTGAAAACAGGACAAATAATTATCGGGACAAAGACACTGGTGTTTTTTTTATACAGCTATAAAGTGATAGGGCGAGCTGGAAAGGCTACCAGACAATACTAGAACCGGTATAACCTACAGTACTCAGAACCTGATAACATAGCAGGTACCAAAAGGTTAGCTGATCTGAGTCAGGTGGCAAATCTTCATGGGATAGTGACAAAGTATGTTCTGAAATGCATGATAACAATGTGTTGGTCATGGATGTTTTTTATTTGACATTGCAAAATGTGATGAAATTAGTAACTGGGGGTGTTTGAAGAGGTAAAAGGCATTGGTCAAAAACAGGTGTCCACCAGGTGGGGGTGTACACTAAAGTTAACACCTGATAGACTAGTACCCAAAGCACGTCTAGTGGTTCGGAGTATAACAGTGCAGATCTTCCAAAAGAATCCCCTACTTGCTCATCATAGTCCCACAAGTTACTTATGTTAGTTATATATCAGAGACAGTGGATGCTGCACTCCATGGACATTAAGTCAGCTTTTGTTCAGGGTCCAGTGTGCAGGGTGCTGTCTCGGGACATTTACCTATGGTCTAGCTGATGCTTCCCTCGACTGGTACAATAAAGTCAAATCCACACTGCTGAATACAGGGGCCACAATGTCTCAAGTAGATCCTGCTGTTTTTTACTGGTTGGATGGACACTGCTGTGTAATTGGCATCTTCGCTTGTCATGTGGATGACTTCATCTGGAGTGCCTCACACATTTTTGCCACAATAATCATTCAAAACTGCTTTGAGGACGTGAGGAGAATGATTGCTTTCATTATATGGGAATGGACTTTGCCACTGTGAAAGCAGTGGAGGAGATGCAACAGAATGCATCCATACAGACTCTTCATCCTAATGTCATGGACCCAGCAAGACCTTTGGAGTGTCATTCTCCTTTCACAGACTGGGAGACTGACAAGCTGAGGTCAAAGATATATCAGCTGTTGTGGGTGGCCAGACAAAGCAGGCCAGATATCATGTTCGACACATGCAATCTTGCATCCGCTTTAAAACACGCCACTGTGCAAACATTGCATGAAACAAAGTACTAAACTAATTTAGGAGATGATTATTCCTTGAAGCTTGTTTTCAGTGATGCCTCAATGGGAAACCTACCTGACGGTGGAACACAAGGTGAACATCTCTTTGTGGTGATGGGTGAGGAAGGGAAATTCACACCTGTCTAATGGCAATTGAAGAGGATCAGGAGAGTGGTTCGGTGTACTCTGGCAGGAGAAACACTCTTGCTGATGGAATTGCTAATGTCATGTCTGTTTTCCCTCTACTGAACTCACAAGGGGAAAAGTCACGGAAGATAGCTCACCAGTGATGTGTGTTACAACTACTCCCTTGTGCCTTGTCATGAAGTCAACCAAATCTATAACAGAGAAATGACTAAGACTAGAAATAAGTGGCATTAAAGAACTAATCCAAAGCATAAGGATCCAACATGTCCTCTGGTCAGCTACAAAAGAACAGCTGGTAGATTGTCTGACAAATAAAAGGAGTTTCTTCCCTAGTGCTTCTGAAAGTGTTGAGGGATGGAAAGTGGAGCTTAAAGAATGACTACTAAAGAAAGAAACAAATGACCGCTAAAATTGTTAAGGTTTGTAACAAACCAAAGGTTACTTACTTACAGAATGTTATGTTTCAAAAGGAATGCACACTGAATGCTAACCTTCATTTGTGAGTATTTATTTTTTAAGACAGTGGAGATTGTCTGAGTGTGTACTTTTGTGGCAGGCCACATGCATCAGATGGTGTACTTGTGTCGCGTAAGGCCACATGTTCCTCACTCAAAGTGTGACTAAGTGGTGTTAGGCCACAACGGCAGTTTATGTTGCTATATGAGAACAATAGTGTCAATTTCACAGCATTGAGCTAATTCTATTCACACCTGTGGCTGACCACACATCATGCGTTTAAAAGTCCTGAGTTTTTCCCATTCCAATATACAGTGGAACTCTCACTTAATTCTTTTTTACTTCTTCTTCTACTTCTCTACAAGTCACAGTTAACCCAGCATGGGATGTGGGTTCTGCCAAACCGAGCTTGCCCCAGCTGTAAATCCTCTCCATGGGCCTTCCTCACTAACTGGAGCTACAATATGACGTGCTGGAGTCAGAACTGTACGTACAGGACAAGATAACAAGGAGGAAATGTACACAATGTGACAATGATAGTTGTATAATCATGACAAAAGAGAGAAGGAAGAGGCAAAACAAAGGTAGTTTGAACCTATATTTATAGACACTATTTCACAGACCCTAGCTCCTCTCTCAAAGCTCCCACAACAATGCAAAATAGAGCAGCACAGTAGAAGAGAAGGATTCAAAAAGGAGATGAAAGAGGAGACATAAACCATGATGTGAGCACCTAACTGAATTATTGATCCGGCTGGGAAAGGAGACGAGGGAAGTATGGAGTGTCATGGTCACATAAGAGGGTGTGTTGTTGAATGGAGTGCAGAAGGATAGAGAAAAGAGATGTGAATAGGGATTTTTCACAACAAGGTTCTCACATGTATGTTTTGGTCCTTGCATGCATTGAAGAGTTTTAGCTACTTGCTTGCACTTCTAAAGCTTGATGACTTACAGTACATGGCAGTCAAGATAAATTATTTCCCTTTCAAGCAGTGGCGAGGCCAGGCCTATTTTTCCTTGCCTTAGCCAGCCTTATGAATTCATCGTAAAATTTGGAAAAAGTCCTAATTTACTTTTTTTTGGGAAGGGGGGGGGGGGGGGACTGGCGACACGGTGGGCGACTGGTTAGAGCGTCAGCCTCACAGTTCTGAGGACTGGGGTTCAATCCCCGGCCCCGCCTGTGTGGAGTTTGCATGTTCTCCCCGTGCCTGCGTGGGGTTGCTCCGGGCACTCCAGTTTCCTCCCACATCCCAAAAACATGCATAGTAGGCTAATTGACGATTCTAAATTGCCCGTAGGTGTGAATGTGAGTGTGAATGGTTGTTTGTATGTGTCCTGCGATTGGCTGGCAACCAGTTCAGGGTGTACCCCGCCTCCTGCCTGATGATAGTTGGGATAGGCTACAGCACTCCCGCGACCCTTGTGAGGATAAGCGGCTCAGAAAATGGATGGATGGATGAAGGGAAAAATACTTTTCTCTGGTGATAGCACACGCTTTGGCATTGACAAAAGAGTAAACCTTGTTTAAAAAAAAAAACGGTTGGTAAATGAGCAAGTTATGACTTAATTTCAATGCCCATGCATTCCCTTTGAAGGGAACATCAAGCTACCCAACATGGCCGCCACATAGGGATGTCGGTTAGCCAGGCTGCTACAGTGCGTTGGTGTATTGTCTTCATATCTATGGTCTGAACCGCTACACACATTTCCAGCTGTGTTAACGCCAATGACCAGGTAATGCTTTATCTACAACCCTGACACAATCTATGAAATGACAGTTGACCACACGGCGATGCTTCAATGCCCGCTCTTGACTAGCTCCATGTTACGTGTCACCACTGACTCGGCAGGGGCTTGTAAAGCTGACATGCCCTGCAAAAATTCAAAATCTTACCAAGAATATTTTATTTCTAGTCAAAACTAATTAAAATTAGCCACATCACATTAAAAAAATAAACAGCCAGTGGAGTATTGGAGTATAACGGCCAGTATTGGGACTTTCTGTCCATTCTACTCACATCATTCCCTCATGCCCTCAGTCTATCCTCCCCCCCTGTTTCTCCCATCCACAGTCCCTCTGAAAAATCCAGTACCATCTGACCTCCTCACCTCTTTTTATTCACTTATTTGTTTATGAAAGTTATTTCCCTTCTGACTCCCTGGCGATTTGATGGGAATATTTTTTTCGCTGCTTTTCAAATAGGAAAACCATAACTGTGCGCTTGGAAAAATGGAGCAGACATGACCTGTGATGAATGGGCCTGGAAAAGGTCAAAGTTCAAAACATACGCCATGTAGGTTTGCAACAAAGTCAAATGGCTAATATAACTAACCAGCGGTTGTGCAGAGACACACTTCTGGGTTAGGTTTAAAAAGGAGTCTTCCCCCAAAAAATTACCACATGGATTTAGAAACTTGGAATTTAATTGAATAGTCCCATTCCGCACCTTTCAGCCTTTTGGTCAATGTCTGTCCAGTCATCTCTCACCTTCTCTCTGAGGTATATCAGCCTCTGCATCAACCCCATCCTTCTTGGCATTGCAGCGGCATCCTTTCTTCTTCAAGAAGTTGCAAATCACGATACCCAGCAGGCCCACAACACAGAAGACAGGCACTAAAGCGAACACCACATAATCGGTTGTCTTCTCCTCAGCGCTGCGTACAACTGTGTCATTGACTGGCCCTTCAGCACCAATTCCCAAGCCTTGCCCCACTGTGCGCACGCTTCTGATGTGTACGGTCACTGGGGTGGAGGGGTGGGTTGGGGATTTTAAACACAAAAGATTTAAACTGTCTCAAATTAGTCCTTTGAGACATATAAATAAAGAGTTTGGGAGTTCAATACAACAGTAAGAAAAAGCATTCTTACTCTTCACACAGGAGTTTTTGATTGAAGCACTTCCTACTCCGGCTTTGGAGTAAAATCTGTAAAAAGAAAAAATAGGACAGATCATAATTGACGGGATGAAGACAAAGTACAGTAAAAAAGCTATTTTTTTCATATTTTGTGTTTTCAATTTAACAAAAGAGTACAATTTAAAGGTTCCGCAGAAGCCTATTGTTACAATACCAAGTGAATGCACACAGACAACAAATAGAGATGCATGTAGACTTAGGGTCATTACCCAGGCAGATAGTCTCCACACACAGCATCAAGAGTAAGCAGTGCCAGAGGTTACAAGTTTTCGCCCACGAAGCTTGCAGGAGGAGTGTGGACGACACAGTTCAGAGTCTAACGAGTCTACAGGAAAAGGTTCCTGTCTGGCATGATCGACACTGCACTTCCTCTGCCCGACTCCGGATCTGCCCACAAGGCTGGTGAGACAGAAAACAGCAAATATTAAGTCCACACAAGCATACCTCAGTCTGGAAAAACATATACTGTGTATTTGAGCGCTACAAAGTGCCTCCGATGTTTAGCAGTTATGCATCATAGGGAAAGAGCTGTTTAGGAATCAATTTCAGGGAACTCTCTCCTTATTATACAGTCACATCCCCACTGGCACTGCACTGCTGCAGTGCCCAGTGAGAGGCAAAGGTGGTTCCTCATCTTCTTCAATGTATTCTTGTATGTACATATGATCTTTACAAGAAATATGATCTTTACAAGAAAATTTGACAAAATATGTTCAGTGTAGGGCCACAAGGACACAGGCACATAGTCCTATAATATGCAGGAATTTGTCCAGTTCAATGTGGGCTCATGAGGAAGAACACAGATCTTTAGGGTACTTAAGGTATATATTAATAAAAGCAATAAATACTGTTTAAAGTTTGTTTTTACTCGACTTTACACCGATTTTATCGGGCTGATCGGTATCGGCCGATATTAAGCATTTTATGCTGATCGGCTTATCGGCTTTAATGTCATAATTTGACGATCCGATCTATGACGTCATTGATTGGCTCCGCAAAAGACATTTACTCCGCGTCGTCACTTGCACAGTATATTTTAATCCAAAAGCTAGTTTATTTTTTACCCTTGTCGCGTGTCTTTTGACGTAGTACTGTAAATATCTGACAGCCAATGAAGTTATTTATTTATTTTTTTTAACTAAAAACAAAAATAAAAAAATAAAAACATGTCAGTGGTGTGGAACACACAACACGTCTGAGACAGACAACACCGAATGCCCAGATCAGACTACAAGCCAAATTTGCTCTTTCGCGATTGCACTGTCAAGACTACTGCAATAAAATCTTGTATTCTGATACCACCACGTCCCATTTTTTACGATCATTGGGCTTTATCCTGTCAACTTAAATGTGACCGGATACACTCGTTACCGTGGCGACGACAACAAGAGCGGAGCAGTGATCAGTTATCGTTTTTTTAAACTAGCTGATCGGCCCCAAAAATCCTGATCGTGAAAAGCCTAGTTTTTACCAGTAATTGTGTAATAATAATAATAATAATAATAATGCATTAAACTTATATTGTGCTTTTCATACTCAATACGTTTTACAATTGCACACATTATTCATTCACTCAACAGTCACATCCTATTGTAAATGAAAATGCTTGATATTCCATCAGTGGGTGCTGAAAAACATCTGACAGACGGTTATTTACATTAAAGTTACGATGCAAGTCAAGACAGGTCAGACAGCTTGCAAGAAAAATATGCCTCACTTGTCCCTACTGACGCATACCATAATAAGCAGAGTCAACTATGAGTGACTTCATGATGATACTAATGTGTATCAGCATCCTGAAAAAATGAAAGAATTACAGCTGATGCCAGACAGCTTCACTTCACATTCAAATTCCCCCGAGTTCATATATGCTTTGCTGGACTCAACAAAATTATGCAAGTGGCAGTACTGAACCTCAATGGCCATAATGGGGATGTGAAATCGCACCACGCATTATGACAGGAAAAAGAGGAAAGGTTAGTGAAACCCAAAATGGCTGAGGGAAGCAAAAATTAAAAAAACAGTAAGAGGGAACAGCACTCACCCCTGACTTACAGATGACACAGTTGCTGGGAAAAACACTGAGGACGTTGCATATGCTGCCACAAATGGTCAGGAGCCAAACTGGACATAAATTATCTTAACGCTCGCTGTGGTGAGACTAAAACGGAGACCCACGTGCATTGCTGAGTGGAAATATCACTGCACCTGCTTGCACTTTATACTGTCATTCTGACCTCCGACACACCCCTTGAGACATGACCCCTCAATAACAGTTTACGCGCGCGCACACACACACACACACACATTTGGGATACACCACTATAATAGAAATTGATGTTTCAGCGAGGTCCTGGTGGAACTGACAGCCTTGTGAAGTATATTTAAAGTCATCAAGAAGACAATAATAACAGAAACGAAACCCGGACCCCTTTTGCTGTCCTGTTCCATTTGTGGCAATAGCAACCTGGAATATTTAATCTGTGACGTATTTTGGTGCAGTTTCAGACCAAATGACTCAATACTTCAATTTACTGATAATGGTTGAACTCTCCAAAATGTGTTGTGTCTGGCGCAACCAGATTCTCTTCCAATACTAAAATATAAGTTTGTTTCAGGGGTGTCAAAGTACTTTTTGTCACAGGCCACATTGTGTGGTTAAGGTTCTCCTCAGACATTACGGATAGGTTTGTTCAACTATTGTTCAAGTTACTGTAAAAAAGGGGTTTAGGAATAAAACAAAATGCTTTAGCAATATCTAAACATTTATTACATATAACAATTTGAAGTTTGAGTACAGATTTTAGCAATAATCATGGATGCCGACGCACATGGATTGCTTTCAGGGGCCAGATAAAATGATGTGGCATGCTGGATCTGGCCCCCGGGCCTTGAGTTTGACACCTGTGCTTTAGTTTATACAGTGCATCTAGCTCGTCTTTGTACGCACTTGTATTGTTAGAAAACTTGTGTTCTTCTCCTATTATCAGGTGATGGGCTGTGGATGGATAGATGTTTAGGCCTCATCAAAGGACAACAGGTCGACAGGGAGACTAGGAATGGCACATTAACACTGCTAAGAATATCGCAGCTTGCACAACAAACATTACCAACAACTCTCCATGACACCACATTCAAAACACCTGAAAAGGCACAAGTGGTTTTGGCTAAACTGCAGAACAGTAATTATCTAAAACCCTGTGTGCTATTGTTTTTCACAGAATAGTCAGCTTCTTGGCTTATATATAACAACATGCAGTAATGTGGTAACACGCTGGCACTGATTTTCACTGCTGTCATGCTGCAGCTCAGTAATTATTCTGACAACATTAATTTGTTAAGGGCTCGATGCTACTCTTAACAAGCTCAGTCCTTATATTAATTTCTGTGTGAGTTTTAAATACACAATAATTAATTACACTCGGGAGAGTATTGCTGCAATATGCACTGGAAGAAATGCAGTGCTTGCTTAAAATAGTGACACCTGATGTCGTGACTGTCGCGATGTGCTTCGAACATGTCATTATTAGTTAGGTGCCAAATTATGGACATGGTGTTTTGTCTCTTAACCACAGTGCTAAACATCATTGAGATCAATTTCCAGTCTGAACGAGTATTTATAAGCTGATGTTTATGATTAGGATTTGCCATGGATAATTCCAATTTTCTTCAATCATGCAAATAAACAATCAGTGAAAAATAGTGAAACTACGTATTTGCGCAGTTTACACCAGCAAACCATTTCTTGTGTCCGTTTCAAACAGCACATTTCTTACATGACTCCTTTATGTCCATCAGGTCCTCCACCATTTTACTGTTTCTGACCTTGGGTTTGCTGGCATGACATCAGTTGTCAAGTTTTCCAGTGGAATAGTACACCAACACACACCGGTCTCCTGCACACCATCAGAACACAGTTGATCAAGTTGGAACGCAAAGAGGTCAAACTGAATGACCCGACTGGAGCGAGAGAAAGAGGAGATGACAGCAGCTTCAGAAGAGTGCACTTGCAGCTCAGAGTGTAATGTACCAATCCCTCCTATTAGTTTGTAGTTTAACTAGACTTTTAAAAAAAGTAAATGGAATCAAGGATCTTCTGGTTTGCACAAACAGTGATTCATGTCTAAACACAGCATAGTTGTGTTTATTAGGTAAAGGCCTGTGCGATGTCAGGGTAAGGGCAGCATGAGTGCATTCATGTTAAAGAAATAGCTAAGACGTTTTTTATTTTTAAGAAAATATACACCGTTTAGGTAATTATCACGCTAGTAATGGGAAACTAAGATTACAGTTTACAGCCCAATCACTAAGCTAAAGAAGTGAAAGCCTGACTCATTTTTTCCATCATTACTCTTATGGGAGAGCTTAAAGAAAGCCTTATTTTGATTTACAGATTGTAAAAGTGGGTAATGAAAATAAAATGAGAGAATTTCAGTCCCTTGGCAAGAAGGCAAACATGTTTTCAAAAGGGTGCTCGACTTGATTGAACTCTTTGGCCCTTTACTTCTGCACAGGACAAACATGAAGGCCAGCTCAAGTTTTTGACAAAACATTATAACAGGTACTTAAAACCAAAACAATGTAACACAGGTCGTATTACTTTCATTGTACACCAATGTATTACTACTCTCACAAATTGCTCTTGACTTAGACGTCAAGATATTAGTACACTCCATGCATATGAAACACCCTAGAAATATGTGTAAACAATTCAAGCAGATTTTAGTAGTTTCAGTTGTCCCTTTTGCTGTAGACCAATACTACTATAGTTCAAATTAATACACATTAAAATTTGAATCCAAGTAAAGTGGTTGGGTTGGATTGAATAATTGTAAGGAAGAAAAAAAAATGCAGCAGACAAGGACTTCAATTTCATGCTTTGCTGGCCTCATTGTCATTGCTCAGCAGTTGTTTTGTAACAGGCTCATGTCTCTATCACCGCTAGCATGAGGGACTGAGTGTATCTTTTGCAATAATACATGACACACACACGCACACACAGACATGCATAATCAGTCACTTGTGCCTTGTAACAAAGAAACTGACCCAGACTGCCGTTGTGCTGTGGCACGAGCAAGTTTAGCTGGCAGACGATTAACACTTTCACATTTGGCTTTCCTTGTGCATTCATTAATCAGCCAATCTGTCGTTGGCAAATACTTGATATGAAACCAATGGAAATTAATTAATTTGAAGAAATTTTCTAGTATACTGTATTTTAACTTTTGGGGTCTTCAGACTATATGTGGTAGCTTCAAGTTACTAGATACATGTATGGTACAAATTTTCAAAAGTTCATTATTTACCGTATTTTCATGACCATAGGGCGCACCGTATTAAAAGGCACAGTTTCAGTTACGGGGTCTATTTCTGTGTTTTCTGTGTTTAACACCGACATAAGACGCACCGTATTATTGGGCGCAGGCATGGTAAAACATACGCTAGCTTTAAACATACGGTAGCATGCATGCACGCTAAAACAATGTAAACAATGTTTTTAAAAAGGAAGTGGGAGCAAAACTGAGTTCGGATGTACTTTATTGAAGTATTTAACAATGTACTCACATTATTTTTTTATCAATCCTCATCCACAAATCCATCACAGTCCTCATCTTCTGTATCCGAAATGAACAGCTGGGCAAGTTCTCCAACAAGCATGCCGGGTTCCCTCTCGTCATTGTCAGAGTCAGTCTCGTTCAGCAATGCTGCCTGCTTTCGCGAAAGCTCGGACAACAGTCAAAGCAGATACCTTAGCCCAAGCATCCACAATCCATTCACATATGGTGGCATAACTCGCCCGGCGTTGCCTCCCTGTCTTAGTAAAGCGGTGTTTGCCATCTGTCATCCATGGCTCCCACGCCGCTCACTTTGAACGCCCTGTTTACACGGATGTACAGCGGTTCGTCAAGCCTCCCAGATTGATGGCAACCCCCGAGTTATTGCACTTAGTCGAATGGTGACTGTCGAGACGTTTCTCCCGGCTGTTCTTTGCTCATTAATCCATTGCTCGAGTTGGTCTTCCAACTCAGGCCACCTCGCCTTGTTTCGAAACTCAGCTTTGTCGTCTTGACTTGACGAAGCTCGTTTTCCTGCTTCCTCCACTTGCGAACCATGGATCCGTTGATCTTGAATTCTCTCGCGGCTGCTCGATTCCCATGTTCCTCCGCGTAACTGATAGCTTGCAGTTTAAACTGTGCTTTGTAAGCGTGTCTCTTCGTAGGTTCCATTTTCGGGGGCCCTTAGCCAAACTGATGTTGTTTTGCACAATACACACCCCGGAATTGCTCCCTGTCAGTCACGTGGTAATAAATAATGAATTATTTATTTAGCCACGTCTTTTTTTTTTTAACCCTCAGCCACGTCTGCTTTTCCTCTGTGTTAGCAGCGTGTCGGCAGGAAATGCTTAAAAAAAAAAAAAAAGGGCTAGCGGAGCGCTCATCACACAACATTTATAGATGTTGGAACTCGGTGCACACATAAGGCGCGCCGCATTATAAGGCGCCGCTTCCATTTTGGAGAAAATGTAAGACTTTTAAGTGTGCCTTATGGTCGTGAAAATACAGTAGTTTTGCATGTCAGTGGGTGATATTTTATGATCCTCTGTGACATTTTGTTTTCCCTCTGTAATCATCCATTGTGCGATCAATCTAAGGCTGGATTTAGACATCGTTTATGTGATATAAAATAACCAGGCCTCCTCCATGTTTCACAATAGGTAATAGGAGCGTCACAATTAATCGATTAATCAACAACTAATCGGCCATCAAATTAATGGTCAACTATTTTGATAATTGATTCATCGTTTAGAGCGGATGTTTAACGTAAAATTGTCCAAATCCTCTGATCTCAGCCTCTCAACAAAAAAATATTCTTTGATTTTTGTAGTCCTTTATGAAAGATGGAGTCTTGTACGGCAACAGACAGTCAATTTACAGAACACTTTGGAGACAGAAAGACATTGACAAAAAAAAAAACAGTCACTGAGCAGTAAAGGGTTGCTAGTTAACTGGTAATGCCGGTACATTTTTTTTGACAATTGTGCAAAAAGATGCAGAGTCGTCTAGCACTTAAGAGCAGTTCGAATGACTAATATTGCAATAGTCCGGTGCAATGACGATTGTGCAAAGGGCGCTGAGACTTCAAGGAGTGCATAAGGTTTAAAGTGATAATTCGAAGGTGAATCACACCGCTGGGAGTGACATCATTACGTCGGGTACCAGTTACAACTGACAACGTATAACATTTGGAACACAAACAGCTCTCATCACTGTTGGAACACGACAAGCCAACATTTGCTGAGGGCTACGTGAACGCACCACGGCGACAAGCTAACTGAAACGAACGAACAAACACTATTTTTTGCTAAACTTTAGCTGGAAATAGATGCCGCTTTAGTGGGAGCTTATCAAATGACAAAGAATAGCAGTCCCATCTTAAAACTTCTTTCCAAGGATTAAAAGCAAGTAAACATACGTTTTCCATGCGTGTAATTAATGTGGTGTAAGGGGTAAATAAAAACCCAACACGACGAATAAACTGAGCTCTCAAGATGGCAGCGTACAAAAACACGGCGGCAAACTTACCGGTTTCGGTGAATAAAAGTTGTTGAAATTTAGAGTTCCGACACGAACATTTCCACGTAGGTTGAACAAGGATGAAAGGCACTTGCGCCGGTTATGGTCCTCCCTCTTTCTCCCTGTTTTGTATAAAGTGAACACGAGCTGAGCCCATGTCACAGTAAAGAGGTGACGACCCTGACGTGCGTGAGCGTGGAAGGCATCGCAGCCACGACGTCGGACAACTGCGACACACAGCCTTTGTGCAAATGAGGGAGGGGGGGGGGGGGGGTGGTATGTCTTCCTTCATACGTTGGTCAAAGAAATTGAGAACAAAACAGATTTACAATTTTTATGTTGACCAGATTTGTGTGATTCGATCCACTGCCAAAAGAGACGAATTTTTTATTGTTTTAATTTTAAATTGGAATTTTCTCGTTTTAAAGATGATTTATTTGTTTTAAAATATGATTGCGTAACTGTGTAATGTGCCATTAAGGAATCGACAACTAAGCGATTATCAATCAACTATTTTGATAACTGTCATCATTTAGAGGCCTTGTTTCACTCAAAATTGTCCAAATCCTCGGAATTTCAGCCTCTCAGCAGTAAATATTCTCTGATTTTTCAGATAGTAAATTATAAAATGACATTTGCTAACATCTGCTTTTACAGTAATTTGGAAAAAAGAAAAAGATTTGCATTTTCCTAATCGACAGATTACATGACTCGATTATTAAAACAATCTTTAGTTGCAGCCCTGAAGGAAAAGTAGAGATGTCTCATTATGATGCAGTGATGTTCATCACCAAACGGGATAAAGATTGCAAGAGTCCAAGACAGACAAGGACCCTTCAAAATAGGATCTGGCAGGAACCCAAATCCCACAACATTAAACATTTTCATAAGCCTAAATGCAGTTATACTTTGTAAATATTCTCTTTTAAGGTCATGTCTTTTGCTATTGGGAAGTTGCCCTGTGCATTGTTGAGCGTTTAAGCAAAAATCCCTTGATGATTAAGGGAGCCTAAACTTTAAATGCCTTACATTATTCCTGCATCATCATACATAATTTAGATCTGTTGGTAAAGTATTTATTTATGCTTCACTATAGATTGTCTTTGTGTAATAATAGAGTTTATCTTTCTTAATTATTCAGCGCTTACTACTGGAATAGCTTTATTTAGAATGTCGCCGTATTCACTCATTTGACTTGTTGTTGAATGAATGTTCCCCGACACCTGTGCATGTCTGTGTGTTTTAATCTTGTTAGTTTGCACAGGTCTAGTGGTTGTAAGTAGCCTATATATTATTATGTGACTTCTATAGCTACATTTAATATCCAGACAGACCAGCTGAATGATACAACAGCAATCTATTGATGCAACTAAATGGAATTCAGTCTTTCACTGTGTACATATTTGCTTTACCTACAATGGAAAATGGTATGACATAACCTGTACTTGTGTTGCTAATTAAAACTTGTTTGAAGGTCATACACGTTATTTATTTGATTTGATTATTTATTTATTTTTTTACACATTGCATTTACAGTGTTTTAATGATTTGTTTGTAACCAGGGCGTAAATGGAAACGAGAGCTATCTCTCAACTGGCCCTCCCTGAATAAATAAAGGTTTAAATGAAATGAAATCTGACCTCCAGTTTATGTCGCTCCAAAATTAAATAAATATGTATAAGTACTGTGTGGCTCCGATAAGGAAAAAGTTCCCTGGCTGTAAAAAGCTGGTAAACCTGTTCCTTTTTCACACAACACATTTTCAAGACGATGGGGGCATCTGAAAGACGTACTTACAATGGGACAAAGAAAGCTGCAACATATTTCTTTAAGCTACATACATTTTTGCTGTTCCCCCCCCCCCCCCAATTCGATAAATTGCTTGTAAATTACAGAAGGACATTAGGTTTTCTTCTCTGTTCAGAGCACTCTGCAAAACCTTTGTGAAAGGTACTGGCAAGGGCCAAGGGAAAAATAAGTGTTTTGGTTTGATTTTTTTTTTTCACCTCCAGGGAAATTTTTGAATTTTTGTTCTTTCATTTCTTTGTAAATAAAACATGAATCATCGTGCAAAAATTCATGTATATCCAGGAGGTGCAATAGGTATCAATCCTTTCCAGTTGTATGTATGATATGATGAAGGGAAAAGGTACTTTGCCACAGACACAAGGTACAGAAACATTTTAAGTCATTTGTTTTTAAATTATTTCACTTAATTCAGTCATACTTTGGTTGCCCAAAAAGACTCACAAAGTGGCACCAGTGAATGTATTTAATTACAAGTATGAACCAACAATGACAAAACAAGAACAGGTAAACACAGGAAGTGACATCTGACAACTACAAGGTGTCAAGCAGTTGCACCTGCAGCGATTGTTCACTCCTTGCAGACATCAATCACATTGAAAACACAATTAAGAGTGAAACTGGCCACCAGCAACAACACAAATGGCACACATCTTTTGTTTGGTCACATTAGAGGCCATCTAGTCTTCTTTTTGGAAAGATGATGGGTATAATTTAAATGTGGTGCTGGCAGGCATGCTGTAAAGAGGGGGGGGGGGGGGGGGGGGGAAACTAAAAATTCAAACAAAAAGCTTTACACAAATATATAAAAATATGCCATTAGATTCATATCGACAATTGAAGACCTCGGGTGCATTATTTACAGAAAAAAGGCCATTTATACTAATATTTACAACAATAAAGACTGCCCACATCAGGCATGAGGAGATAAATACAAGCTAAATGACTTTCAAGGGATTCATGGACCGGATTAACCCCCCTTTTTTTTTTTTTTTTTTTTTTTTTTTTTTTTTTTAAGTATCGTGGAGGTCAATAAAGACATGGACTTGAACTATTTTAGGAATTCATTGGAACGACCCAAAACAATTTTTTTAAAGTGGCCAACTCACAGTAAAATTGTAAAACACTGCAATGATGCACAGACTGCACACAGTTGCTGCAAGAATGTTGTCTTTTTTTTTTGTTTTTTTGCATACACACAAAAACAGCAGGATGCTCCTCTGGACCCTACAGCCAGCATGAGTATACTGTACAGCATTTTCACTGAAGGTGGCACTTGTAATACACTTTATCATCAAACAACACTCAATGATAACCTTTAACCACTTGGGATTTTCAGAAATCATCTTATTAAGCTTATGTCTCAACGTTAGAGCAAAGAATTTCTTTAAGCTTATGTTAGTATGGACAAAAGCTTTTTTATTCGGTGTTGATCAAAACTAAATATTATTATCTACATAAAGGCTGAATTTATATAATTGAAACAGCATTTTTCTGTTCAGATTGTGCAGGTTAACAATGTTATGGCTGGTCAGTTTATATACTGTAATTTAGTGAACATCTGATACAATCCTCAAAAAAATCTTTTTTTTTTTTCCCCAAAATGAGCTTTTCCCCTATTCAAATATCTCATGTGGTCTACCACATAATGATCGCAAAGGAACCTAAAGTATGGGAAGAAAATTGCAGTCAGAAAACATAAAAAAACATTTCGAAAACGCTAAGGCAGCTGCTCTTCGTCAGGCAAGGCCAATAGCTCGTTAACTACGAAGCAGATATCACAATGGCCAGTTTAATCCACTTACGTATTAGCTCAGTGGGACAGTTCACCTAATGTTGATGCACGGGATGAAGAGCCCAGATGGCTGATGCTGCGCTTTCTTGGCTTGGAGCGATCCAAAACGATCAGCGCTAAACCTCAAATCCTGAGGCTACGGTGTGTGCGTGTGTGTGTGTGTGTGTGTGTGTGTGTGGAAAGACACATTCACCTGTCCTTCACTTCCACTGACATCTGTGTGTGTGCGTGTAAATGTGTCAAATGGCTTAACTTCTAGCCTTCTGAAGGCACGTGCAGGCGCTTAAGCACTTGTCCTTCTGACCTACTCGGTATATACAGTAGCACACAAAAGACTAAAATTGTAGCAGGTGAAAAGTAATCACATTTATGCTACACACAACAAAACAATAAACAAATAATATATTTATGCTTTTGCAATTTCTTTTTCTTGCAAAGTTAGCAGATATATATTTGCAATTGTACCCTTAACATGTTCAGATTGGTCAAGTGTGTGGAAACATGGCATTAAGTTTTGTCGTGTTTGAAAACAAATGAAATCTTAAATTTTGCTGAGGCTTCTGTTATTCCCTGTACTGTGTGTGTACTTGAACTCAATCCGCATGCCCCGGAATTGACACTGTGACCTCCTTGTACCTCAACTCACAAAGAAAAGGTGAAAGCTACATCTTCTATAAATTAAGTGCTAGCCAGAAGAAGTTGAAGTCAAAACCATAAATACTGTACATAACTATCTTCATCTGCTACTTGTTATAGCAACTTGAAAAGCCCCTGCTAAAGAAGTGAGCTATCTATGTGCCGACTTATCTTCCTGGCAGATGATAGTGTCAAAATAAATCTTCCAATCATTCAAACTAAGCCATAGAAAGAAGGCTTTGGCATAGTCGTGGTAATGCACTTTTTGCCTGTAAAGACACATTACTTCTTTTTGGTGTTGTCTTTAAACATTGAACAGATTATGATTATTTGTGGAAAACACACACATATGTACATCCAAGAATAAATGACTAGTAAATCAGGTAATTGGAGGTGATGGATTTAAAGTATGCACAAAAAGTGGTAACACACCATCCGGACATATCACACCTCGTGAATGCGCTCGGATCCTACCCTTCAAAATGTTCTTTAAACATTGGATTCTGGCTGTCGGCTGATGATATGATGGCATCAATCTGAGCTCAGGGGCCAATCAGGTTTTAGGACGCTTACTTCAATGCTGAACCTCTCTGCTAATCATCGCAGGGTACACATAGACAAACAATCATTCACACTCAGATGTACACCTATGGACAATTTTGAGTCGTCACTTAACCTACCTCTGCCTCTTCTGTCTCTTTTAGACTTCTGTTTCATGACTGTTTTATATGCCATACTGGGGAGAGAAAAAAAATGCCACTTAATGTTGTGCAGCCCATCCTTGAATAAACAGACCACAAAACTAGATTTGAAGTGAACCTAATCACGTCTGCTGTATGTCTAAGTGGGATGTCATATCAATACTGCAAAAAGAGACTGATGGAGCCGAGCAGAGAACTAAAACAACACCAACATACACATGGCTTGAAGCACATGTATGCAGCAAGAGGGAGTTTGGGTCTTTAAGTCCAGACTGGGCTTGATCGTTTCAGACCCTCCATAGCAAAAGATGGTTGGTGCTGTCATCCCGTCCAATAGTCTCACTGCTATTGTTCAGTCTGAAGTCCTCATAGCCATCACCGCCCGATATGACAAGTTGATTGGTTTTTGGAGGCAGGTGGGTGGATGATCGGCGGCGAGCGGAATCGTGCCTTTGAAGGTTTCCATCAACGATGGTGCCACCCTGTGACTGTTTGCCTTGGAAAATGAAATATCAACAAAACATTTTCTCAAGAGTTAAAACTTTCATTGTATTTAGTTTTCAACAAATAGATAACACAAAGACAATTTCCAGGCCTTAACGCTTTCATCGTGTTTAGTTTTAAACAAGTCGATAACGTGCTAAGAATTTTAATGCCGTGTACCTTTGATTCTGGTCAGCTGGAGACAATCACATAACAAAAAGATAATTTGTGGGCCTTTGTTGGAGACATAGTCAAACTTTTTCCCATTGAAGCTTGGATTTGTGTTGTAATGTTGAACATATATGCCTGGAACCTTTGATTCTGATCAGTAGATACTTATTGTGCCTTCAACCAATGATTGTGTTTCGCTGTAGACAATGGACTCTAAGTACCCGGCCTCCTCGTTTTTAAAAAGAAAAAACTTTTCATGTCATTTCGACCTCTGAAAGTACAAGCACTGAACTATTGAATATACCTAATACAGAACACCAGATTATCACGCATCTATGGGAAGAGGTTATTTTCCAGTCATATGGCATCCCAGTAGCTTGTCATGTGATCTGACCTTTTTCAGAAATGTTTAATAGGTTGCATAATAGGTATATAAGGTCCTTTAAATAATGCAAAAGTAATTATCGGCATTTGAACTTTTTACCGTTTTCAGTTGTCACAATTATATATACCTGTGGAGTCCAATGTTGGAGGAGGGAAGTTCATCCCCAAACCTTCCGGTAGCTCGACTGATGTCAGGAATCGAACATGGCCTGTGTGACCGTGGACAGAGCCCATTGGAACTAGAGGGGTTTTCACCACACATGCACTTGTTCCAGAACACACTGCTGGGATTGCCAAAGTGAGGACCACCCCTGCAAATAAAAATTAACTACAGTAATAAACAAATGATACCAACAGTTTAAATGCTTTTGTCAGTCTTTTCGAACCTCACTGTATCGATATATTGTCTGCGCTTGTCTCAATGCTGATCATTTCAATTCAAACATCCTTAGGAATTAAAATGACGTTATGATGTGTACCTGCACTGGTGCCGATCCACAACAGATCCTTACAGGCCAGCAGTGCTGTGATTCTCAGGCAAGCGGCTTTGTGCTGTCTGATGATTGCATCTGCACCTGAATGATAAGAAACATTATCAAGGGAATGGGAGCCGCAACTAACGATCATTTTAATAATCGATTAATCTGTTGATTATTTTTTCAATGAATCAGATGAAAAAAAAAACTTTTTAAAGTTTCCATCCATTCATGCAAAAATAGGACATTATTTCAAATCGGGGGAAAGAATGCACAAACATGATTATTATTCAGTTATTGGTTTGGTCCTCAACAGCTATCAGAAAAATATTGATAATTGATTTCCAAAGTAAAATATGTTTGCAAATGTCTTATTTTGATGAAGCACAAAGATAATCAGTCGGCTTTATAATCTTTTCCTTTCGGCTTGTCCCGCTAGGGGTCGCCACACTGCGTCATCCTCTTCCATGTAAGCTATCTCCTGCATCCTCCTCTCTAACACCAACTGCCCTCATGTCTTCCCTCACGACATCCATCAACCTTCTCTTTGTACTTCCTCGAGCTCTCTTGCCTGGCAGCTCTATCCTCATCATCCTTCTACCAATATACTCACTCTCCCTCCTCTGGATGTGTCCAAACCATTCAAGTCTGCTCTCGCTAACTTTGTTTCCAAAACATCTAACCTTAGCTGTCCCTCTAATGAGCTCATTTCTAATTTTATCCAACCTGGTCACTCCTAGAGCGAACCCTCAACATCTTCATTTCCGCCACCTCCAGCTCTGCTTCCTGTTGTCTCTTCAGTGCCACTGTCTTGTACATCATGGCTGGCTTCACCACTGTTTTATAAACTTTGTCCTTCATCCTAGCAGAGAGTCTTCTGTCACATAACACACCTGATACCTTCTTCCACCCGTTCCAACCTGCTTGGACCCGTTTCTTCACTTCCTGACCACACTCACTATTGCTCTGGACTGTTGACCCCAAGTATTTAAAGTCCTCCACCCTCGCTATCTCTTCTCCCTGTAGCCTCACTCTTCCCCCACCACCCCTCTCATTCATGCACATATGCCTTACTTCAGCTAACCTTCATTTCTCTCCTTTCCAGTGCATCCCTCCACCTTTCTAACGGTTCCTCCACATGCTCCCTGCTTTCACTGCAGATCATAATGTCATCTGTGAAAATCATGGCCCACAGGGATTCCAGTCTAACCTCATGTGTCAGCCTATCCATCACCACTGCAAACAGGAAGGGGCTCAGGGCTGATCCCTGATGCAGTCCCACCTTTACCTTTAACTTCTCTGTCACACCTACAGCACACCTCACCACTGTTCTGCTGCCCTCATACATGTCCTGTACTATTCTAACATACTTCTCTGCCACTCAAGACTTCTGCATGCAGTGCCACAGTTCGTCTCTTGGTACTCTGTCATAGGCTTTCTCTAGCTGTACAAAGACACAATGTAGCTCCTTCTGCCTTTCTGGACACACAATACATCAACCTTTCTCCTAATCATCATTTCAACCAACTCCCGAACGTTTCCTGTCACTGTCCCAACATTCAAAGTCCCCACATTCAGTTCTAGACTCTGTTATTTCCTCTTCTCTTTCTTCTGAAGAACCCGCTTTCCACCTCTCCTTCGTCTTCGACCCACAGTAGCTGAATTTCCACCGGCGCCCTGCAGGTTAATGGCGCCGGTGGCGGACGTTGTTAACCCAGGCCACGACTGATCCGGTATGAAATTCTTTGGATGAACGCTCATATTTGTTTGGCAAAGTTTTAAGCCAGATTCCCTTCCTGACGTAACCCTCTCGGGCTTTGGACCGGCCTATAGTTTGCACTGGCTTGTGCCCTCCATAGGGCTGCATTAGTCGGCTTTATAATAATCATAATTATTAATATTTACTGTTTTATTATTACAACAAATATAATTAATAGTATTTACTGTTGAGCGGGTGAAATTTCGAGGATTTGGACAATTTTAAGTTAAACAATGTCTATAAACGATTAATCAATCATCAAAAATCATGATAGATTAATTTGATAATGGATTAATCGTTGCACCTCTACTTTACGAGTTTACCTGCAAGCATCTTGTGAACAGCTGGCGCCACATCGACCTCCGTCAGGCTCTCCCATGTTTGAGCGTGGTACAGCTTAACATGCGCACTGCCCTGCAGGGCCAACCACACACCCTGCCCGTACGCCACCATGCACGTCACGCATCGGCTGCTATCGGTTCCCACCTGGAAGCAATGCTGGGATAGCGAGAGGGACACGTTGTACATCAATCCTCCCTGATTCTTTCTCTGAATCTCATCACTATCCATCTCAAGCTTACCTCCTGCACCAGTGTAGTTGAGTTCAGGATTAAGATTCTGTTCTGGGAGCCGCACCACAATTTTCCTCCGACTGGAACCATTTTGGTGACGGGGCTGCTAGGAGTGCCTAGAACTAATGTCTGAGAAGACTGAGAGTCCCAGAAACTACCTGCAAATTAGAAAGTGACAGTGATCTAACCTCTTCTCTGTGACATAATAAGAGCACATAAGAACACATCACTTCAATTTTAGTTGCTCTAGACAGGCCTCCTGTAACACTTTCTTTAAGGCCGTTCTCCTCACACATAAGGCCTTTAATGGGTAAGAACCAGGGTAAATTTCCAACTACATTTTTTGTTTCATACCCGCAAGGTTGGTTTTATTGGATGTTTCAAACACTAGATTACAGCTATTCTCAATTACACCTCAGAACTGTGAAACACATTACCAGCAGAGGGTAACAAGCTCATATTGATATATTGTACACATATTTTTTCTTTCACTGTATTTTTTAATTATAAGTTTATATTAGAATATCGAAATAAAATACAACTAATAGACTGATATATAGTAAATCACTTTGCATATGGTCTTTATATTATCTTTTAACATGATTTTAAAGTTTTAAAATGTTTATTGTAAAGCACAGTTAAAATTTTGTGATACAAGTATAATAAGAAAAACAACAACTATGAACATTATTGTTATTATTATTCATAATATCCACACATTATGTCTACAGTGTCAGGTTACCTGCTTCTCTCTGATAGACGATCACCTCACCATTAGCCAATGACACAAACACTTTGTTGTCCAAATAGCTACAGAAAAGAAAAGAGGAGGAATATAGAAAAATAAATGTGAGTGATTTACTTTTGCAAATGTAATGTATACAAAAATTGAGTAGTGACACACTTACAATATACACAAGATGGAAGCCGCGTGCTGCATCTTCATGCTGTTTTTGCGGTTGCGGATGTTATCTGAGGACTGGTACACGTGGATACTGCCAGGAGAAAAGGGATTATAGAATATGAGGTGACAAAATTGGTGTTAATCAAAGTATTTGTGGCCATTAATCAACCACACACCATCCATCTTCTGTGCCAAGCCACACAGAGCTCTGGTAGGCTTCTGGGTCAATACTGAGCAAGTCTTCCAGACTGGCTCTGGTGAAGGAACCCCGTGAGGAGCGGCGCATGGCGCGGCCATCCATGGGACTCTCCGTGTTGGCTCGACCTCCTCCGCCCACTGCCAACATCCTCGGAGCCGAATATGAGCTCGTCACTGAGAAGTCCTGTTCCTCCTCACTGCTGGTGGTCTCCGTAGCCAAGTCTTTGGAGCACGGAGCCTCTTCATCTTTAGGAGTTGAGGATGAACGTTATATAGAGTTGTCAGTGATTCGGAACCAATGTGCCCTCCTGGCACATTAGTGTGTCATGAGAAATTGTCACGTGTGCCACAGAACATTATCCAATTTCACCAACAACAAATAATGTATTGTGCATCGATATATCCAAGCGATGTCTCGTACTGGCAGAAAAATTAAATGCTCTTCTACTAGATAGCAGAAGGTTTAATTTAAGGTTTTGTTTTTGTATTGTTTGTGGAGCCTTGAGAAAGGAATACACATATAGAGGAGTGACAATAAAAAGCATACCATACAAAAAAACTAGATTTCCCACTGAGTAAGTACATTTGTGAGTAAATTTAGAGAGATCACAGAATCTACTTTTTGTTACAGCTTAGTTTGGTGGTGCGCTGTGAGATGTTTGTGTTGTAAAACATGTGCCTCTTCCTAATAGTTGGGGAACGCTGTCTTAATATTTGAAATCCACTACTTTATAATTTCAGTCAGGCCTTAAACTGCACTCCTCAAACAAATTTGATGTAGAAGAACTTGACCTGACCTTGTTATGGCAAAATGACAAAATATAGTCTATAACTCTTTTATTGCATTATCTAATAGTTTATTGACTTCAATAGTCCTTTGTGCAATAGTCCTTTGTTTTTGTGTGGCCTTTCCAAATGTACTTAGTCGCTTTAATTGTTTAATGTAACGTGGTAACTAGGACAGCATGCGACAGCAATGCAATGACGTAAATAACCTGAGTTGTTTTAGAAAACAATTTTTCCATTTTCACTGATGAGTGCACTTCCTTTCTCTCATTCTGTCTTCAACATCCCTTTTCTCTCAAGGACAAGATAACTCTGTGAATCGGTAGAGACGGATAGAGACATGGCCACCAGTAACCAGTCTTGACTCTCTCTCTCTCTCTCTTTACAAAGATATTATTAAAACTACAAAAGACAAGCTTGTTTCCTGATTTAATTTCCAGAACAACCCCAACCCCATCAAACATACTGTATTTAGAATGAACTAGAAAAAGAGCCCAAACATTATCTGTGACATCTGACCTCACAAATGTTCTTGTCGGTCATGTGGGAATAAAATGTAAATCTTTCCCAGTAGAGATAAACTATTATGTTACAGCTACGATACCATATTTATTACATTTTCACTTCCCGTCAGTGTAATGGCCAGGTGTTTTGTCTACATAGTGTATGTTTCCCATGAGTGTGGTTTAACTTACTGCCATAGCTGGAGGATATGGTGGAGTGGCTGGCTTGACTCTGTAGAGTGGATGAAGGGCTTGGTGAATCCTCGTCATCTGTGTCATCACTGTCAAAAGGGACCAGCTCAGCACCTGGTCCTGGAGGAAACGAGCAGATCAGACACTTGCTATGATCATCGATTAATCACTTCTCAAACGTCCCTCCAGGAATTGGAAAAATTCACACAAATTCACTGCTCAAGCTTTCGATTGCATCCAATAACCGCAACTTTTCCCCGAAATGGAGCAATCATCGGTGCTTTATGCGTTTTCCATTATTCATTGCAGTGCCCTGCGCAAATGTAAATTAATGTGCTGCCAATTTCAGACTGCGACTGGAAGGTCTCATCCCCCCCACCAAAAATTCAACTTAAAACTGTGCAGAACAGTTTCCTGTTGTCCTACACAAGATCTATAATCTGAGCAGGAAGCCGAGTTAGATTAAACAGGTATGGTTTGTAATAACAAGTTTAATCACTAAGCCATAGAGGCATGCTCCCTTATTGCTATGACATAAAGGAAGAAATATAATAGAAACGTTTCAGTGAACCCATTTTTCGACTTACCTGTAGGTTGCTCGGTCAGTTCCAGAGAGGAATGTGAGATGGAAATATGCAACTGTTGTTGAGTGTGGTCAGGTGTTGTTGGCGGAAGGGCAGGTTCGGGTCCACGCTCCCTGTGATATAAAAAGAAACGTATATGATGTCCAAAATAAAGTGGCGAGCAAGTAAGCCGGGCAATAATAATAATAATGCAAAGTGTTTGTGTGTGTGTGTGTGTGTGTGCCCTTGCATGTTGACTACTGACCTCCCCTTCAGTCCAGGTACAGCAGCAATACAGATGATCCTGGCTGAGCAGACAGCAATACAGGCCTCCACTGTGGGCTCATCTTTGATGTTCAGCAGACAAACCTAATGAGGAAACATCACAACACTGTCAAGATCCAAGCAGAGCAGATGAAATAAGCTATATATGCAATGCAAAAAAAAAAACAGGTTCAGAGTAGTGTCATCTTATGCTTCTTACCTGTCCGACATATCCATCACTGTTACACACCCACACTTCACAGCCATTGTCAGGGCAGGTGTGACTCGGAGACGCACATGAAAACTAGGTACAAACCAAAAATACGGTGCAATAATAGGCATGACTTGTGCAGAAATGATTTTGACCATGATTTAAACAGTAACTAATTTGTTCCACATTCACCTGCATTCCACTGCGTGTCTTCATAATGGGAATAGCCTTTAAGAATTCTGGGTCCCACTGATCCTTAATCATAGCTAAACAATCAAGACAAATCACAATGAAGGACAATTATTTTTCCACCTGCTGTGCTACATCTCGCTCATGAAAAAAATGACACGCTTTGTCTCACTGACCCAGCTTCTTTTTTGCTTCCTCAAACGCCTGTTCGAAGTTGGAGCGAATGTCGGGTGACGTGAACTCGAAGACAAAGCTACTCTCTGCTGACACGGTGATGAACTCCAGCTTGGTGGGCAGAAAGGTCGTACTGAAGGCCAAAGACTGCTTTTCTGACAGCTCCCTGTGCACAGTGGCCATCAGATCCTTGATCACCTCATCTAGGGACTAAAGTGGGAGATAAGAAGAGATAAGAAAAAGGATGTATTAAAAAAAAAAATAGGATAATGAGTGAAAGGCCGCACGGTGAACAACTAGTTAGCACATTTGCCTCACAGTTCTGAGGACTCGGGTTCAAATCCGGCCTCACCGGCCCCTATGGAGTTTGCATGTTCTCCCCGTGCCTGCGTGGTTTTTCTCCGGGAAGTTTCCTCCCACATTCCAACAACACGCGTGGTAGGTTAACTGAAGACTCTAAATCCTCCGTAGGTGTGAATGTGAGTGTGAATGGTTGTTTGTTTATATGTGCCCTGCGATTGGCTGGCGACCAGTTCAGCGTGTACCCCGCCTCTCGCCCGGAGTGAGCTGAGATCGATGCCAGCACCCCCGCGACCTAGTGAGGATAAGCGGTACGGAAAATGGATGGATGGATGAAAGTGTGCGTGTGCATGCATGTACAAAGTACCTGGTGTGGCAAGCTGAGGGTCTCCGACAATTTGCTGATCTGACCCAGCGTGCTCAAATCCTCATCCAGTCGACTGATTGTTTTCTGGACGTTTTCCTTGTTTGTAGTCTGAGTAGAACCTGATAGGGCAGAGCAAAAAAAAAAAAAAAAATAATAATAATAATAAAAGAAATAAAAATGTAAGTGACATGGTTGTTTTGTAGTTTCATTTTTTTATAATAAATCTTGAAGTCAAGTGTCAAGTGTCTTACTTTTTACCACTTCCACATCCTCCAGAGGAAGCTTCCACAGAAACTTGTACTTGCTGGATGTATCGATTACACTCGTGGCAGAGTATCTGAAAGACAAACCAGCAACGCAAAAGACACGTCAAGAGTTATAGCTGCAGACAAAAATCGATACCAAACATCTAAATCATCATAAATCATACTGTATTTCCTTAAGTAGAGGTATAAAGAGTACAACAGGCATCATTTAAATTCTTTATGGGGGGATACATGAATGTATTTTATAATAATACTGCATTATAATATATATTATTACATATAAACGGCGGACGACTGGTTAGAGCGTCAGTCTCACAGTTCTGAGGACCGGGGTTCAATCCCCGGCCTCGCCTGTGTGGAGTTTGCATGTTCTCCCCGTGCTTGCGTGGGTTTTCTCCAGGCACTCTGATTTCCTCCCACATCCCAAAAACATGCATGAATTGGAGACTCTAAAATTGCCCGTAGGTGTGAATGTGAGTGCGAATGGTTGTTTGTTTGTATGTGCCCTGCGATTGGCTGGCAACCAGTTCAGGGTGTACCCCGCCTCCTGCCCGATGATAGCTGGGATAGGCTCCAGCACGCCCGCGACCCTTGTGAGGAGAAGCGGCTCAGAAAACGGATGGATTGATTACATATAAACAAAAACAAACAAATAAAGTCCTAAATTAAAAAAAAAGAAACATCTTTAGAGCACAATCCAAATTAAGGTTTATGCAACAATCGCCCTACATTAACAGCATTGCTAATTAATTAATTTTTATGCTTCTGTAATGATTAACACACCAGTATGTGGAACATTTTTAAAAGAAATTAAATATTAAACGCTACTTTATTATTCTTATCCATGAATTTTCAAATGTTACTGTTTTTTGAAGTATGGTATATATTAAGTAGTATAGTAAATATACTATTTGAGGAAATGCAGTACAGACAAATTTGCAAAATCGCTATAGTGGTGAATAAAATAACTGAACACTAGAGGGCACAGTCTGCCCTTGTCTGAACGTGTGTTAGCGTGCAAAAATAAAAAATAAAACGTTTTCAAAAAAAGCATTTTTTTTGGGGGGGGGGGTGGATAAGATAAATAAAGGCATCATCCAATTTTTATTTAATTTTTTTACTGCAATTTTTTTACACTGTGAGAAATGTTCATCTTTTGAACCAATTTCTCAGTGAATAATGCAAGCTCTTAATTTTTAATATTCAAAATTAACGTTTCTATTAAGGTGTTGATCCAAATTAGGATTGTACGGCCTAAGAGGAAGTTGGTTTTCCGCCATACGATATAGTGGCGTGTATGCATTTGAACTCGTACAGGCTCATGGAGCTGCGTCTCAGTGATCCAGACTTCCTTTTGAGTGTAGTGCAGATGATCAGATCACTGAAGAGAAAGAGGGAACGGTCCTTCTTCCCACCAACCGTCTTCTGTAGGAATAATGAAACAAACTTGCATGAAAATGTTAAGCTTTGCAAAATTTTGCCAGATGAGACATTTTGCTGAATCCCTTGTTCCATTCCATCACTCGTGTTATGTTGTAGTATTCTTCCCAGAAAAAAATCTGTGAATGATGACACATACATCATCAGTTTAAGACAATTCTTACCGCTTCCATAACCATCTCCTGCCTGATAAACTTCCTCTGGGGATTCAAAATCTAAAAGAAAAAAAACATAGAAACTTATTGATTAAATGTGTCACGTTGTCCCATTCCATTGGGGTGGAAACCGCTATGGAAAGTTTCTTTTTAAACACACCATTATCTGTTCTAAAAATCTTTATAATATTATTGAATGTAAATGCATGGTTTTAGAAGACTGCAATATACATACATGATTTTGTTAAATGCATTCTACTACAGTGACGGATGACAATGACTGTGTACTTGTGCTAAGTAGTAGGGAAGTTGGTAAATTACAGTTTAATCAACCCATAAATCCAAGCCTTTGACTCCAAAAAAAATGTCTTTTGGTCAAAGTTTAAGGAGATAACATTATGCCCTATACTGAAAGACTGACAAATAAACGTTAGAATTATATTAAGTTAAGAAAAAATATCTCACATGTTCAACTCCCTCTATATGCGCCTCAATTTCCTGGATGACCCTGGCCTCCCTCTCCGCCTCCTCAGCAGAGCGACGTCCTTTATTAATCTTCTCTGCCAGCCGCTTGATGTCCCTTTGGGCGTCCAACAGGAAGGAGTGGTCCGGGTGGTCATCTGGGGTGTGCTTCAGAAGGTCCTACACACATTATCCAGAACATAATTAGCTAAACAGACAATATAATTACATGCCGTAGGAATTATCTCATGAGCGAATTCACCTTGACCAGAAGCTCATATCGAGGGATCCTCTGGACCGGCTTGATCATCAGGTCACCCAGGGCCTGCTTCTCTTTGTTCTCGCGCATATTTTGCTTAAGAAATTGAAACAGAAGGGACATGAGGAAACACATTGTGGCAGAGGCGTAACATCTTTACATTCACTGCCATTGACGGCTATTGAAGTCAAATATCCATTTTAACTTGGAGGGCTGCCATGAATGAGATTTATTAAAAGGTTTGCTTTGCCTGACATTTGTGCTTGTGGTATGCTGAGAGAAAACACGCTAATGTTTTTGTCTATCTTAAATGAACATTCGTATAAAACCCGGTCTAGTTGAAAACAACCTTTACTTACACTAACAGCTACAAAAATACATAATTGAGACATCTGCAATTACTGAGCAAGAACTTGCCACCATGTACAACATAAAGAATAGAGGATCACTTTATCCGATTAACAGGAGAGGCTTTTGGCAGAAAAATGTATAATAATAGTAATAATAATAATAATAATAGTAATAACATAAAAATAATAATAATAAAGTTTCTCTCTGGCTTTCAACTATTCACTCACCTCCAGAAACTTGTGAAAAGCCGGCTTTGCCTCCTTCGCAATCCTCACAGCATCTTTGGCGTTCAGAAAGTTGTCAATGTAGGCTGAGTACATATTAGCCAGAGTCTCTTTGGAGAACTGGGGGAAAGAAAAAGAGGATACCAAGGCTTGTGAAAACATTTGAAAATGCAGAAAATAACATACACGTGTACACAAAAACATGACTCATTTGTGTTGCCTGTTGTAGACTACGAGAAAATGATGGATTTGGGGGAAAAAACGGTTTGGGAGAATTTTCTAAAACAAGTTCCCTGTTGTGCTTTCCATTTTGTCATTCTAAAAGTGGCAAGACCTTCTCTCCGTACACATTAACAGAATACACGAAGCACCCTGACCTGTTTTCTCTCCGCAAGGGGGGGAGGGCGAGAGAGAGAGAATAATAATAAAAAACACCTGCCCCGTGTGAGGCTCGAACTCACGACCTTCAGATTATGAGACTGACAGGCTGCCTACTGCGCCAACGAGGCCTGCATAGCAATAGTGTTCATTCATTAAATGCCTAAATTAGAGGCGTAATTTACAGGGGCAACATGTTCCTCTCACTTTCAGAGAGCTGTTTCTGTTAGCCAGAAAAAAAAAGACAATGAACGCTGCAGAAACAGACAAAAACTCTAGTAACATTCACATTATCCCAACTATTTATGGAATTAGTTTTTTTAACTTCAATAAAACTGAATTTTAAAAACGCTATGGCTTCTGGGTATATCTCTGCTAGGGATTTTGACGATGGCGTCATTGCTGATGTCATAGTCACGGCGGCTCGCCCGCCTATAACAGCAGCATTGGTTGATAGTACTGTAAATGACACTTGGTTGGCCCAATCACATCCCTTAGATGTTTTGACCACAATTAAGATTAGTTTTTTCCCCCTCGGCCTCCAAATGCACTGTGCAGTGACGATATTCTGTGAAATAACTGGTTATGACCTCTTTGTATTAAAAAGCCTCTAGGCCAGTGCTTTTCAAATATTTCATCCCAATACCACCTCAAAAATAAGTACGTAACTTCATAATGACCAACATTAAAATGTAGTAGCTCGTCATTCATAAAAAATGAGGTGGAGGTTTTATTTCCTAAATTTTTTTTTTTAATATTATGCACCGTCGGAACATTAACATTTTGGTTAAATATAGAAAATTAAAAAAAACTGTACTTACTGATTCAAATCAAATGTACTGCACATAAAGGTAAATAAAAATTTTACCTAAATAAAGGTTTAAAAAAACATTTCTGGATGATTAAATACAAATGTAAAATAATGAAAAGTTAAATGCAACTGAATTGTACTGAACAAAAGTACTAAAATGTATTTTAAAAAAACAAAATCAAAACCGCTGTAAAAACATGCAATTTGAACCTCTCCAGTACCACTCGAGGGAGCCGCACCAAACCACACGTTGAGAACCACCGCTCAATGCTGTTGTTTTATAGATACAGTATGTTGGCCATGTGACCCTCATAGTACAATAATTATTGCATTTAAAATTGTGGAGTCGCCCCGTCGACAAACCGTCAGCGACAGTGCTTGATGGCGTTCACTCATCTGCACCCCTCCGTCGATGAATCGTTACTGGTCTAAAAGGTGTTTTTTAATAAGTTTAAATGTGTTTTAAGCATGTGGGAGTGGCAAAACTGTACAGCTATAACCTACGTACAGTATATGGTCTCTCTATATCACCGATTTTCACCTATCAAGGGTGAGTCTCGAACGCAACCCCTGCGTTGAATGGAGGGGGTCACTGTAGACAAACAACCATTCACATTCACAGCTGTAGGCGATTACTACATTTATATAATCTAAGAACTATGTTTTTGGGGATGTGGGAGGAAGGCAGAAGACTGCGGTGAGCAAACACGGGAGAAAATGCAAACGCCACGCAGGAGGCCCTGAGCAGAGATTCAAACCCAGAAACTCTTGACTGTTAGGCAGATGTGCTAACCGCTACCAGCGCTTCGGTGACAACAGGCTAATAACAAACGCTATGTAAAAAAAAATACATTAAAAAAAACATCTGGTGCAAACATACAAGAGCCATTTGTACTCACTGATTGGATGAGGAGGTGTCCAACAGTCTGCCTGTCGTGCCACTGGTTGACGCAGCCATCTACCTGTTCCAGGAAGTGCTCATGGTGCTCCAGGATCTCAGGGATTTGGTAGAACATCTCGTCGACCAGCAGCGGGTCCACGATGGAGCCTCCGTCGGGCTGTTTGAGAGGACGCATGTAGCCCTGCAAGGGAAGAAGCGCAACCGTTTAAAAGGTGATCGCTGTAGCTGTGCAACACAAAGTATGTGAGGAAAGACAGATTACAGCAAGATCAAATTTTACACAGGACATTTTCAAAACGTCGCACACGTCATGGTTAATATATCACTTCAGTCGGGCTTCTAAAGTCGAAATAAAATGACTTCTGTGATGTTGGTGGAGGTTTTGAATTTTTTAATTTACACTCTATAACTGTCCTACAGGTAAAAAGTGGAGTTAACCCCTGTACAAAACTAAAAGGAAATAAATGTATATTTAGTCTTTAACGACACCATGAAGTTTGTTGGTAAGATTCTCGAGCCCAAAATTACTTTGTCCATGCAACTGATTAATTGTATTGATTTTAATGTACTGAGAAGTGAGGAACTTTCAAGTTACATGTTCTCTTGTATGGTTGTGATCACGTTTGGTGTGTTCAAGAACATAAAACACATTACATAAATAGCTCTCTGACAACGTCAATTAAAATACTATACATCACTATCATGTATATATATATATATATATATATATATATATTAAAGTACTATACATCACATATCATGTATATATGTATATATATATATGTATATATATATATATATATATGTATATTCCCCCCCCCCCCCCGTACAGCCTTCGTACTGAATCATGCTTGATTGAGATTGTGCAGGAGAGGCAGCCGGTGAGTCTCCACTCGGTGGATCCTAATGTTAAAAAACTGTCCACAAAAGCCAACCCAAATACTACCAACGTATTGGATTTTTTTCCAGCATCGCTCATTACAAAACTGAACATTCATACAAGGAAATGACAAACACAGGATCAAATGACAAGAAAATGTCATTGGAGCTCTGCTGGAAAGAGAAACGGTGCAGAAAATGGAGTGAGAAATACACTTGAAAGTAATCCGCTCGCTCCTTTCCTCTTTGTGTGTATTCAGTCTCTTTATCTTTGATGCACCTACGTGGCTCTTAGGGGGGGCTGGGATGGAAGTTCACATAGTACCTTTAATTTATATTTCATCAAACAAGCCTACGCACTAGCATGGCACACAGTGAGGGCACACTGGTGACCTACTTTTAAACACAGCATTACGTAACACTCGCTCAGTATTGAGACATTTAAAGCTCAATAAGACTTGAAAATGATCTTGTCCAAAAAAAAGGTAGTTGTCCACTGTTCCCCACTAATCTTCACTGTATTGCCACTTGCGCGCACTCAGTTTGCAAACTTACATCTATTTGAGTTTGCACTAGCTGCAATGCTATGAGAATTTGGTTTGGTGTATATTTTTGTTTTCAATTCAGATATTATGGACTGATTTGTCTTGAGAATAAATCCTTGCTTGTCTGTAACTTTTTTTCATAAGGGGAGGCGGGGGGGTTCGGCTGAGCCGAGAGGTTTGGTTAAGTGGGTGATGCACCCCAGTGATTAATTGAAACACACCGTCTATTAGAGCGGAGGCAACTATTTGACGAAATATGATAACATTACTGATTCAAATGATGAGTTCAAGCACAGCACAACTGGGGAAGACAAGGCGGGAGGTAGAAAAGTCATTTTTCAATTTCCTTTATTAAGTTGCATGCAGTGTGTTACATAAGAGAGCCTAGGAGCTCAAATTGATCATTTGATCACTCGGGGAAGCTTCCGGCTATGATGGAGTGTTTCTCCCTTTATTCAGATAGAGGCGCTCATTTGTACTCCTTTAAAAAGAAGAAATAGTTACATGATTTTGTTGTTTGTTTCAGCAAATAATTTTTAAATGGCTAGTTTGTTCAGCTTCTTCTATTAGTCTTACTTTGAGATCCATCCATCCATTTTCTGAGCCGCTTCTTCTCACTAGGGTCGCGGGCGTGCTGGAGCCTATCCCAGCTATCATCGGGCAGGAGGCGGAGTACACCCTGAACTGGTTGCCAGCCAATCGCAGGGCACATAGAAACAAACAACCATTCGCACTCACAGTCATGCCTACGGGCAATTTAGAGTCTCCAATTAATGCATGTTTTTGGGATGTGGGAGGAAACCGGAGTGCCCGGAGAAAACCCACGCAGGCACGGGGAGAACATGCATACTCCACACAGGCGGGACCGGGGATTGAACCCGGGTCCTCAGAACTGTGAGGCTGACCAGTCGGCCACCGTGCCGCCCTTACTTTGAGATTTCACATTAAATTCTATATTTATCACTTTATGTTAATATACCCAGTCAATGATCGATAAATTTAAAAAAGCGTGTGGATATCTTTGGGGTTGCATGACTTCAGATTATTATTATTATTATTTTTTTAAAGTCGACACTATGTGATGAAAGCCAAGTCGACGTCAAAACTTGTCGCTGATGACGTCAGTGATCTTTTTTTCGGTACTGTAATTTAGAAGAAGAAGAAAGAAAAAAAAAATCACAGGAGGCTTTGTAATAATCTATATTCACTGACAATGAAATGATCATCCACCGAATTTACGCATTAGAGCAGAAGAGTATTGACGTGGGCTGGGTGAAGGCTTGCCCACTGTCTCGTTATAGTATTTCCATCCAGAGGGGAAAAAAAAAATCCTCTCAGTGTGTGTTCGCCGCTGGGACAGCCAGGTAATGTTTTTACAACCTGGGCAAATCTGTTCTCATTTTGGGGCCACCACAGCAGCGGGTTCTGCATGATGGTTCGGTTCGCAAATAATCGCAGACCTCTTCGTGTGCGATGGAATAATTCGCCGGTCTCCTTGCACTCTGATAGCGTGGGCCGGATTTTTACTCAAAATCCTCAAACCCGGCTTTTTTACCCCCTTACTGGTTCTCCCTCACTTACCAAAGCTCCACATTCAGAAATAGAAGTCAATTTAAATGAATGAAGGTGATTCAGCACACTCATCTGTCGCTGCAAGCGGCTCTGCCTCCTCCCTAAGTCAAACAAATATGATTAACGACTAGTCGACATCATGCTCTGGACAGCATTGTAAAGGAATAAAGTGGACTTGTCTGTCCTACAGGTGATCTGACCACAGTCAGATTAATATTCCACCTCTCTGTTTTTCTCTATTTTACCATTTTACCATTTAATCTGCTACAGTTGTAAAAATCGGAATAATATCAATTTAATAGAATTCTAAGCCTCTAAATGTACATATATGTATATGTTCACACAGATCTTAAAAAAGACTCCCAGTCTGAGCTTGCAGTCTCAGACGAGCACGTCCTCCTTCAGGGGTCTACAGCTTCAGTTTGCGGTCACTGTGGTAACACTTTCCCTGGGTCGCCATGGGAACACAGCAGGATTTTATCCCTTCGATGCCACACATAATCATACAAGCACGCAGTCGGCCCCATAGGAACAAGTACAGCAATGTGAGAGTCCACGTGGGATGTGCATGAACGCATATACATGTAAATAGGCTTCTTAGAAAGGATCGCATAATGTAGAGTGATTCTGCAGGGTGATCACAGGTGACGTGTGCACTGAAGTGTTCGTTTGTGTTTTTGTATTTGTGAGAGGGACAGAATTGAAGCAGCGGTGTCAGGTAAATGTTAATTAGTTGCAGGAGAGTAGCTGTGGAGGTCAGAGAGGAATGTGATCGTGTGTAAAGACGACAACATCAATTTTGGTGTCATGTTATGTATGATTCATTTCAGACCCATGTGTCCGTAAATGCTGTTGCAATTAGAGGTCACTCCTGACATCATTGTGTGTGTGTTAATAAAAGTTGATGTTCTTTTCATATGTTGGTTTCTTCAAGTATGAACTTCAGCTGGGAGGACTAAATATGCACAAAATCCTTAGACACAACGTTGAATCAGCCCATTAATGAACCAGGGATTGTTCCATTAAGGCATGGTTGGATATTTTTTTGTGAGGGGAAAACGTAGTGGTGTTGGAGCAAAGTAAAGGTTGTGACAGTTCAGCTCAGTGAGTATCTGAATTACTAAACGAGTCTATTCTTGCTTTTCCTCTAGTTTTAGTTTGTATTTTTACTGAGTGGTAATATAGGTTTTGTACATCGCAACCGGCAAAGTCCACTGTTAATTACGCAAACAACAGATCTTGACAAAGCAACTTTTCAGCAGACAAAATAAATAACAACTAGTTGTCAAAGTGCCCTTGAGCAAGCAAACACACGCCCCCAAGACTCAGTTCATCCACATGAGAGACATTGAAAGAGTTGGTATGAGACGACCTCATTGGCTTTCCACGCACGGGTGCCGATAATGCTGATGACAGTGAGACGTGATGAGGTTAGCGGATTAGCCTGATGGGGCGAATAGAAGTGGACATAATACTTTTGTTGCCTGCATTTTTTATTTATGTCCTCAGTGAAGTGCGCGTGCGTGTGTCGTAGTAAAAAAACACACAGAAGAAAAATAAATCTCCAGTTACGAGATTATGGCGTTACCTGAATGAGACTGCGTAGTGACTCCACATAGGATCTCTCCGTATCCAGCAGTGTCATCATCACATGTTTTCTCATGTCCTGAAAAGACAGTAGAAAGTCAGACATTTACTTACATTATAATAATTATTATTGTTATTATTGTGTCACAGATCTCTTCACAGCTTTTTTATAAAATGAAAAGGTTGACTAGGTAACACACTCACACCTCATTTCCGTTTTACTAATTGATGCACTGGTTTATCACGCTCACCTATGTTTTTCATCCATCCATCCATTTTCCCGAAAATTACTCCGATCAAAATGTTACGGAACAGTGACAAGAGAGCTCTAACATTCACAGAGTAACAAATACTCAACAGTCATAGTGTTCTACAGAAAGAATGTAAGTTTGTGTCATGGGTTTTTTATTATGTGCATCTCAAGGGACACTTCCAAAATATTCTGGGGACAAAAACAGTATGACACACACACACACACACACACACACACACACACACACACACACACAAGGCCCCCGAGCATCACTGAGGGTTATAAATAACTGAAAAATAAATTCCCAGATAGATGCATTCAGTGCCGGGATACCTTATGTGTGTGTGTGTGTGTGTGTGTGTGTGTGTGTGTGTGTGTCAGATGTCATTGAACAAGCGCATTTATTGCTTTTGGTAATACAACAAAATTCCCATTGGAAATGAGAAATTTCCCCATTGGGGAACTAAAAAAGGTTATCTGAATTGATCTTATCTTAATTGCAATGCAAGATGTTGCTTCTATGCATCTCTGTACTTGTGTCAATTAGACTGCAGGCACGCATGCATGAGCACACGCATACAAGGCAGCGAAATAATGCTCGGAATGCCACTTTGATTTTGGTAGCCACGGAGTAACCATGGTAATGCCAGCTAAGAGGTAGGCCTGACTCACACTCCAAAGACACCTCTGGAGATAAACTCAGGAGGACCATTACAGACAGGAAGGAAGGAAGATCTTTTTTTGTTGTTCAACATACTGTATATTAAACTATATACCATAAAGTCAGAATGCATTTCCATCCATTTTCCAAATCGCTTGTCCTTATTAGAGTTACGAATGAGCTGGAGCCTATCCCAGCTGACGATAAGGAGTGTTAATGTGTCTGCGACTTTGCTTGTGACTGGGATGGTGTCATCGTTGATTAGTATGCATGGATGAAAAGGTGTCACTTTTCCTTCTGTCCTATTCTATCAATAAGGATTTGCCATCTAAAGCTTAATGATGAACTTGAACTTCACTGATAAAGTGCGTGGCAGATGGATTTTCTTCTCTCCCGCGGACACGTTAACAGCAGTGTTGACGGGCGGTCAGGGTCGTATGCGTCAGGGATACGGCGAAGTGGCAGTGGATGGATAGATTCAGCTGTCGCTTGTTTGGCAAGGGAAAGAGAGATCAATGAGAAATGTCACGGACAGAAAAATGCGAGTGCCTCTGTGAGCTCTTGAAATGTTCCAGGCGTGAAGCTGATCCCTACAGGAAGTCTTTCCTCTACGATGAAACCACGTTAAACGACATATGAGGCAAGTCAACATAGACCAGAATGAGAGCAAAGACAGCCCAGAGTTCATGCATCATGTCCCCTGTGGCTCTTCTTGACATATTTTACACACATTTCATATAGCCAAGGCCTCGATGTTTGCTGAATGTGAATGAGTGATGCCATATTATGGCTATGCACTGTACGATGTTAATACATTGGTCTACCAACTCTGTATTTATGTTTCATTTATTTCAGAGGTATTATGTTGCTTTGCTGAGCATAAAGTACAAAAAGAGAAGAACATCCATTCCTTTTTAATGTCAATGTCACACCCCCATTTCCTTGTTGACCGCACCTCATAGCAACAGCCTGGCTGACATCCCCTTAGCCCAAAAAGAACCCATAGCCTTAATCATTCTGTGTCTTTATTCCTCCATAGATCTCGTCAATATAAAGCATTCCGCCTTTGTCTTATGCAATCAACATGTGGGTGTCTCCTTACTCACTAATAGCCATTTACAGGCCACAGGCTGCGGTAACCTACTTTTTAGTGATCAATAGCTATCAGACACACAATTGATCCAACACCTCATTTGTACCACCACCTTTATCATGAATTGCTCATTCCTACAATATGCCATCACCTAGCTCCTCGCATCTGTCACATGGGCACATTTTCTTAAAGTAAGCGAGATTAATATTTCTTCGCTAATCAGAACATACAGTGCTGAACATTAGAGTACATACCATTTCTAATTTGAAGCCAAAATAAAATACTTTGGGAAAGTGATTAACAAATTACAGTAATACAACATAATATACAGCAATATTAACATCAAGTCTCACTTTAAAAATACTGACTTTAAAACAACACTGTATAAACACTCTATAAAAATACACAAGACTGTAATTGCAACAATAACAACTACCGAGTTTTTTTTCTGTATTTGTGCTATAAACTACACAAAAAAAACTTGTCTTACTCACTGATGTTTTAAGGGACCAATTAAAACACGTATAAAATGTAAATGCTTGAATGAAACAGACCAGCACGATAATTCATGTGTAATATTTACGGTATGTATCTGGCGAAAATGATTAGTAAATCTCCCTGCTGTCACCAAGATTAACTTGAGTCCCTCACACATGCAAAGCACTTGTATGTGGATTAACCGGCTGTGTGTTTAGATTAGCAGAGGTTGTGTTATGTCTATGAAAGAGTTTAGTTTACACATGCGTATAATGCAACAGGCGCTCTCTCCAGCACAGTCTTTAAGGTTCACAATTCTTATGATATAAAAAAAATGCACAACAGATGGTATAACTAAAGCACTGCACTGGATGTGAGAGAATGAAGGTGGAAATGGGACGAGAGTGGACAAACGGACGGACAGGCGAGAGTCGACGTGTCAGTGATTATCAAGCGATTCACTAATTCCATTACAGCCTACAGAGACGAAATAGAAAACATCCCTAAGAGAAAGAGAGCTTGCGAACCAAGCAGCATATAAAGAAGAGCAACAATTAAAAAAAAATAATAATAATTATCATGACTGACTGGCTTGACGGAGTTCAATTTAAATCCACAAGAAGAAAAGTGAGTGTACCTCTCCATTGGAGTGGTGTCTTGCAGCACAATGCCCATTCAAATTCCTGTTATTCTTTCCCAAATGATCCAAAGTATCAGTTCTGTCCATTAGCTCCTCTCCTCCAGCATCCCTCTTTCCTCCGCCTCCCTCGTCCCCTAGATTCTCTCCGTTCATTTCCTCTAGAGCGATGCTGAACTGGGCTAGGGTTCGGACCATCTGCAGCATGCGAAACGGTGCGTTTGGCTCCCTCGCTTTGACACGAGGAACTACCTGAGATCACCTGCAGTCTTATTATCTGCGTTTCACTCGCATCGTCTGATTCGTCACGTCACAATCATCAATCAGCCGCTCATCTCGTTTCCACACACACACACACACACACACACACACACACACACACACACACACAAAAGATCCCAACCAGCACCCGTAGTATTTCCTGTCTTCTTCACATCTGGCAACACACACACACACTCAGAAGAAGTCAGTCTTTCATAAAAATCTTCAAGTCTTTAGGATGAGTCAAAGTGAGCACCTCGTCACACCGTCTATGTCACTGTGCACCACACACTCTCAGTAAAGGAGATGAAGCGCACTTCTTCATCTTCTACTGCATGGATGATGTAAGCAAGAGATGAGCACAGGTTGAGGCGTGTGCGCGTGTGTGTTTAACCGCCCTCCCCCTGGGTGTGTACAAAGAGAGGCAGCAGGCACAGCAGACGCAAGCAACGAGTGTCCAGCTCCATTCAGCTCAGCCAGACTGGACCAATCCAAATATAAATAATCGATGGAGGCATGTGATGAATGAGGAGAGGGAGACTGGTGGGAGACGTCCTCTCATCCTTCATCTCATTTGGTCTGTTAAGCTTATTAGTCTATTTTAGGGGGAAATAGTAGGTATTTAATTCAAAAACATTCTAATGCTGCCCAATGAGAGTCTCCTTTCCCTTAATGGATGGATGCAAGGATTAGGTCAAGAAGTATTTGGAAAGTGACAGAGATTTTATGATGTTGCCTTTACATACCACAGTAAATTTGAAACTGTGAATAAATTGAGACAAACTCGTCAATATTTCAGCATATGTATACTTTTTGTGATATTTGTTTAGTGGTGCGCCATGAGATTTTGCTAAATGTAAAATATGTGCCTTAGCTCAATAAAGGTTGGGAAATACTGTGTTCATTGAGCAGGTTTAATGCCTTGTCAATTAAAAAAAGGAAGAAAGAAAAAAAGTTGAGACCCGGTATTCATTTGCTCGCCTCACATACACCCACTGGCAAAGCTGTGCTTTGATTGGCTGAGGTTTGTCACATAGGAGAACATGCAATTTTCCTGTGTCTTTATTTCCTGTGCCTTTAGCCCTGGCTAAATGAGAAGCATTTCACACGCAAGAAAAATCTGATAATAGCTCAGAATCCATATTGCAAGGCATCTGGGTACAGATTCATACTAGAGCCTATTGAGGACTCTTGCATTGGGATGATGACCAATTTTCTGTATACCAATAAACCATGATAAAATATCTAATGCCAAGTAATTCTTATTTAAATTTTAATTATCGCTACTATTGCATTTAGCGGAGTGTGTTGTGCAAGCAAGCGAAAGAGTGACGGTCGTGGAGCTGTAAGTGAAGGGCATTGTATGTAAAAATCTGCATAAGATCTTATTACTGTTTGATTCTATCAGTAATAATGACAAATATAGTATTTTTGCAATATGATTCAAAACCAAAGGTGTAATTTGAACTCGAGGACAGAAATCCTTCTTGTTTTGTGCATGTAGTTTTTGCACATAGGATGAGCCATGTTTCTATTATTTAGTTTAAAAGTTTTAAAGCCCCATTTCATGTTTGCAGATGTAGTCACGGTCACGGGGACAAAGGTAAACACTATCAGGTTAAAAAAGCAGCCTTGAAAATAAATTACGCTTTGTAAAAGTTTAAACGGCTTTTGTCTTTTCAGGACTCAGTCAATAAAATAATGGTGATCGGGGGGCATTGGGCCTCTTTCTTTCCTGCAGAGTTCATATAGCAGTGGCAGGAAAGGTCACGAAAGGACATTTAAAGGTCAAGCTTGTGGCAGGAAATTGGACTTTAATCCTTGTTGCCATGGAAACAGATAGTTTTGAAGGTCTGCTGACAGAGATCAAACATTCTCAGTGGATAGACGCTCAGTCTTCCTTTCATTTGATTTGTATATGACATTTAATTGTTTGGAACCCTCAATCACAGGACACAGAGACGGACAACCGTTCACATTTACAATTCACCCCATCACTGAGTGTGAACTGAATCCACACGTCCTCCATGCAAGTCAGGTGTGTGGACTAATCACACAATTGAATTTTTGCTTGAGCGCCAGTGAGTATTTTATGGTAAAAATTAGTGATATATATTTGGACATAGAGTAAACAAACATATTGTCTTATGTTGCACAAACCTTCAGGCTTCAAACCACCTTCACGCATTATGTCACTGCACCAAGCGTACCTCACGTGACCTCAGTTCAGAGCGCATCAAATTATGCAAGTGCGTTTTTTTCTTTTCTTTTGGCTATTTCCTTGACCTTGGTTTTCTTCCCTACTTATTCCAAAAGAAGGGGTGCACAGGTGTCACAGGTGGTTTATAAATATGCCTATTAACAACAGTTAACTTCTTTTTACACTTGTGTGACAGTTAAGAATGTTTAAACGATGGGATGCAGGAGGTGCATCTACGATGAAAATTAACTTTCATTTTCATTAATGTTAAGACAGCTTGTTCAAGAGTGGTTCGTTGTCTTATATACAGGGATTTTTGATGTTTTGACTATTTGACTGGAATGCATTATTTTCATTTCAATTATTATTTACCATGGGAAATATCACTGTTGACTCAGATGGTAAAAAGGAAAAGCCTAACCTAGCATGTATCCATGACAACGTCACAGCACTCACATCCTCCGCATTTCCCATTTTTGCAGCTTAAGCAGTTGCAATGTAGGGATCTAAACAAAACAACAACAACAGAGTGAATTTGAATTTGGTGATTGCTTTCGTTTATTTTTGCTGGAAATCACACAAAAAGTTGTCGGTGATACTAAAAAAAATACTTATTTTTGCCATTTTCATTCTCTTGTACATTTTGACCCAAAAAAATATTTAGACTCTTTCTAGATATAGTCATGTCCTAAGTTGTACATGTTCTTGATTAGGATGCTATATAAAAGGCAAGAAATTACCTGGATTGTTTAGAATGCTGCAAAACATTTCCCCCAAATTGTCATGGATAAATAAATATGCTTGAGTAATCTCTAAGATCACTTTTTACAGTCCTTTGCCATGGAATTAGATCAGTAAATAGTACTAATGAAAACAAAAATCCAAACTCAAAATGTGAAATGAAAATGAAGTCATATTCGGTAGTAGATTTCAAAATATACAGTCAACACCATGCCAGTTAGTGCATATGTGGTGGATCCTAAGTGGGCTGAGCCTTTTGATCCAAACATGCATTTCCTCCCCACCCTACAAAGATATAAATGTGTTTATGTGGTTTAATTGCGACCTAGACGCATTGGCCTGCCCGCCCACCCACCGGCTATGTCAGCGACTACCGTCAAATGTTGCTAAACGACAACCAATGTGACAACACCACCCCTGCACCTCAAATATTAGTCAAGCTTGAGTCAGAGAAAATTAACATGGAGGACTGATGAAACCTGTCAGCACATCCACACAGCTTTGTGGTGTGTTTGAGAGTGTGTGTGCGTGTCTATGTTACTTGCACGATTTGTCAACGGGGGCTGGAAAGAAGTTTCAGAGGTAAAGCTGGGTTCGTCTGTGGGTGCCCACACAAGGATGAAAGGACGAGCATGTGTGCGTGAAACATTAGCCTCTGCTGCAGTGGATGCATGACTGACCAAATAGATCAAAACACACCTGTGCAGTTGTACCATGTCGTGTGTGAGTATGTGTGTGTTGTCCATCTGGAGTGTTTGACATTTTACATAGTCTGGGCACGCACACACACGCACACACACACACACACACACACACACACACACACACCGAAAGACAAGCTAAAGGAAGCATAACAAATGTGTGTGTGCGTGTTTGTGTGTGTTACTGCTATTGTGAAAGGATGCTGACAGGTAATGCTATTAACAACCTGGGAGGTCCAGCAAAAACACCTCTGCTGCATCTATATCTCTAAATATCTTTTGATAAAATTCTCTCTGTACTGGGTAAAATCAATAATCAAAATAGTAATATGTATACATTTTACAAATAAATGTCAAACAGTGACCTATTCTTTTTGTTTGTTAGGTTTGGTGTATTATACAGGTTCAAACCATTTTGTGAATGACACTACATTACTGTAACTGCCACGTGGACTGCCCACAAGGGGGCAGCAGCCATAATCAAGAAAAAGCTTATTTATGCTGCTTGTATGTTTCCAAAACAGTCTCAGGCGCAATCTCATTCAATATTCCATTCCCAAATGTAGACATGGAATGAATAATAAATAGAAAACATAGAAATTTAGAGGGTTTTTTGTTGTTGTTGTTGTTGCTTTGTTTCATGTGTCCATTAAATGTAGACGTGAATTAAACAAAAGAGCCGTGGTTGTTATTGAAACTGTTTGACATACACACACAGGTAACCAGATATCCTCATGCTCCAAAGGCTGGCTGGTGTGTCTATGGGCAAGAGATACATGTCCACTGAAAAGAGCCTTTGTCTTTGATAGGTTTGGACTCATACGCACTGGACACACATACTGTAATCCACACAAAAAGGCAAACAACGGTTCCTGAGGAAGAAGCATGTTGAACGGGACCGATTGACAAGATCACATTAAGGCTGCAGGAAATATACCGCACAAATCTAACTACAGTACAAGCAGTGTTCATTATATCTATATTATATATATATATTTTGAAATGATTCCTCATTTGGGTTGCACGTGAGCTGGAGTTTACCCGGGCCTGCAAATGGCAGGTTAAACCAAGGACTGGCTAAATAGTCTCTTTGACTTGTCTGATTGTACAATTGATTTAGTATGTGACATCAAACAATGTTGGTCGAAGAGTCGCAAAGAGTTTGTTTGAAAATTGAAATGTATTACAGTGTACCGTCACTATAGTGCGGTTCACCGTACACGGCCCTGCTGTATCGCGGATTTGTAAGCTATCTTTTTTCATGGGTTTTTACAGTACGATAGGCAAGTCCAAATTTAAAGTCACGATCCTTCAGTGTAGTACCGCGCTGTGCCACAACATGGCGGGCAGCATTGCGGTCTACTGGGTGAGACGCAGCTTGAAATGAACAGCAAGAAGAAGAGGCGGCGACGTTTCCCTACTGTGCTCCAGTTGTACTCATCATTCTCACAAATTGTCAAAATTTCGTTCGTGTATGCTCTTGTATGTGTTACTGCATTGTGTGTGTGAAAGTAGCATATGTTTGAATCTTTATAATTACCGTAACATCTATGCTAATTTATGTTAGCCAGTCTCTGGCGTTTCACATGTTAGCATTAAGCTAGTGCAGGAATGAAATGAAATGGTTAGGTTGAACATTTTGGTGTTTAAACATACAATGTTCATTCTCTTTTGTTTTATGTCAGTTTTACATCTTAAATAAACAGCTGGAAGCAAGCGTATTTTGCATCTTATTTGCAGAATAGTGCTAGCAAAAGCGTGAGAACAGGAGCTCATGAACACTTTAAAACGTCTGTTTTAATATATTTACATGTGTTTTAAATGTGTTTACAGCATGTCAGAGAGATAAAACTATTTTAGTTTTGTTTTTATGGTCTCCCCTCCCAAAATCGCAGATTTGCACCTATTGCGGGTGGGTCTGGAACCTCCCCCCCCCAAATAAACAGAGGTTATCTGTTACTGTTGTGACTTTCGACTGGTCGGGTCAGTCGCATGATTTGTTTGGCATAGTGTTATGCCAAATGCCCTTCCTGGCACAACCCACTAATTTTGTTTTGTTCCAACTTGGTATTGGGGCACTGGCCAGGATTCGAACCCGCACCGTCTGCATGAATGGCAGCAGCATGTACCACTACACAACCAGTGCAATAAGAGGTTCTCTGTAATGTCACTATGATTATATCAGAGACTGATTTATCATAATTTCAGAGACACCAGGAGGAGCCTTCCATCCTCTGTAAGAAGTCCTACTGCCAGCATGCAATCAATCTATCCCACAATGCACTGGGCTCCAGAGATAGCCATCACAGGCGAAGCCTTTAACCCCAATACCACTCCGGAAATACCTCCTCTTGGTCTCTTGTCTCTCCCACCCAGTATTTCTTTTCTAACTCTCCTTTCCAATTTTCGTTCTATAAGTCTTTCCTTCCTTATGCCTGGATCAGACTACAAGGCAAATTTTGTCTTTCACGATGGCACTATGTCAGACTACTGCTATAACATCTTGCTGTGTGTCGGTCAGAAAGTGGCAACACGACACGTCATTCATTACGATATCACCGTATTCCGTCTTTTACCATCACTGGGATTTATTTTGTCAAATCCAAAACTGTCGGGGAGGCGGGACCAGAAAACACAGCAACCGGACGTATCTGTTACCATAACAATAACCAACAATAAAAACCAATGGATTGCGGCAATGTATAACGTGTTTGGAAAAAAAAAAATTAAAAGGGGGGGGGGGGGGGGGGGGGAGAGGAAACGTGGTGTCGTCACTTGGTGCGCAAGAGATGACTTTTGGGCTGTTCATTCAAGGAGAGCTTGAAATATGTTTATGGAATTTTCATCCGGCTCACATAACTTCATGTAGCCAGCTAATGCTAACATTACTCAAATTTGCACGTAAACATGCTGCTGTTCTGTTGAATCTTGCTCTAAAACTTCAGAAAACATTGGCTTGTGTGCGTGAATAAATGTTGACAACAGGGACCAAGGGAGGCGATGCGCCGTGTCAATACGCAATCCTATTGGTCGAAGTCAATGCGTGCTGTCGGAGAGCTGTTGTTCATGTCACACTACACGGAAGATTTCCCAAGAAAAATCCAACATGCTAGATTTATCATTTTAGCATTGTAGGTCTATCGTCAAGCCAAATTGTTGGTCATGGATTATGTCACACGACAAGACGTTTTGTCATTCCCAACAAAATGCGTTGGGCCCAATCTGAGAACTTGGCCACGATAGCAAATCGGGCTAATAATAGGGCTAAAATCCTGTAGTCTGATCTAGGCATTAAGAAATAGTGAATTTTGTTGTGATGAAGAGAAAACTGGATTTCTCAAATGAAACACTCACTAACACCTGAAAGCGCTGTGAGATACAATTACCAGCCACAACATACAGTATTAACACATGCATCTTTTACAATCTTAAAATAACCAAATGATTAGAAACAGCTCCCAGTATGTTACAGTACCGTTCTATACTACCTTTAGCCACCACCACAATTATAAAAATATTGTTAACTCAATACTTGTCTGACAGTGTCAATCAAAACACAGCATGATATTGTTTGCAAGGGCTGAATTTTTTATATAGCTCTTGTACCGGCTCTAATTAGATCATGCGGGTGTATCGAACGATGTGGCATGTGTGTCACAGTAGAAATGGAATGAAAGCCTTAGATGTGTACAGAGCAATACAAAATGCAGACATCCAGGAGGACACAAAGCAGCTTGTCAATCTGTATGCTACACAGAAGGGGGAATATCGTGGGAGATTCAACCAGTTTCTTTGTTTCACCTTGTACTTCTCTATTACCCTTAACCAGCATCCCTCTTTCTCTCCATTTCCTCTCTGTATTCTTTTCTTAACATTCCTGACCCCCCTAAGGCCTTAAATCCATGTGTGTGTGTGTGTGTGTGTGTGTATGTGTCTGGTGTGGTTTCTTACAATAAACCCAGTATTGTATTATGGTTTGGTACACTCATGAAAACATGAGGTAGTTGGTTTATAATTGTTGATTATCAGATCGAGGTATCCAGTGAACAGAGAGTCATGTAGTTCGAGTCAAAGTCAAGTCAAGTTTCTTGGCTACCAAGTCAAAGTCAAGTCTTTATTATGTATTTGGCAAGCAAGTCGCGAGTCATAAAACTCGACAACGCAAATTGACTTGAGTCAAATCATTTGACTGGAGTGCCCCCTATCTCTGGTATATACTGTAAATTTGCGTTTGTTTAGAAATAGTTTTTTTTTGGGGGGGGGGGGGGGGCAGATCTGATTATATTAAGCAGAACGAAATCTGGAATTTAAAGATGATAATGCACATTTTAACAGTCTCAGGAGAGACAAGTGGGCTGTTTGTAGTTAGTCACAATAGTTTGTTATAAGATTTGGATGTACAGCAAGTCTTGGCCCTTTTGTGTTCCGCCATGACTGAACCCCAGCACACAAATGAAGGTCCATAAAGGCATGCTTGGATGAGTGTGGTGTGGAAGAACATGACTAGCCTCGACCTCAACCACATTAAACACTTTTATGATGAACAAGGGCAGAGTTGTCGAGCCGGCACGCCCTCAATTTTAGGTCCAAGAGACGTCTTTGAGAGGTGGCAAGACGGGAGATTTGAGCGGAAGAGAGAATAAGGAGCAAGACACTGAGTCCATGTTCTGCTATTGGTCAGTCGGTTGCTCTGTAACACTGGTTGCCACAGAAACGTGAATGGAGGACAAAGCATGAATGAGAAAGGAGAGGGGGAAAGAGAGAAAAAAAGAGAGGGGGTGAGAGAGCGACATTCAGACAAACAGACAGAGAAATTATAACACATATGATCATTTATACGGTACGCTTAAACAATCTGACTGCTGTGTTACATACGCACAAATAGAGTATACACTCAAATGGAGTTGTGTCATAAATCTCCCATAACAGCATCCAAAATGAATGTCCAAAGACATAATTCGTAAATGAGTTTTAAGACAAATGTGACTAACAGGAAGTAAGGGTATTATTTCTGGCGCACTATGAAGCTGTGATGTACAGTTTATACAAAAACTACTTGGTTATATTAGCTAGGCTTGTCACTGCATGATGCTAATACTATACTAAAAGTACAGTACCCAGTATTTGAATCATTGATATTGGATCCATTTAACCCTATACAATATGCAACAACTAACTCACTTCTGAATGAATGAAAGAATGAATGAATGAATGAACGAACGAACGAACAAACAAACAGCGGCTCTGCCGGTTGCAGCCGAGTATCTCAAAGTTGCCTCAGGTGCTTCAAGATATGATTACACAATCTCCCTGCAATTAGGTATTATGCCCATCTCCATTATTTTGTGTTTGTGACCTAATACTTTCTCTACCAATGAATGCACATCTGTCATGCTGCATCAATTACCCCTTTTATATACAGTGGTAACTTGACTTAATTTGAGTTAATTTGAGTTCATTTTCTCTGAAAAAGCTTGTAACTCAATTTCCTCGTATACCAAATCAGTTTTCACCATTGAAATGATTTGGATTTATTTTTTTTTTTTAAACATTTTAATTAAGTAAAATTGCACTGTACTGTATTAAAAAAACATAATAAAATTTAAAAAAATGTAAAGAAATAAACTGGTATTAAAGAGCGGAATTACTATATGCAGTGTAATATTCGTATGTTTGATGTGTGCCTTTCAGGGGCATGTCCTAGTGAATAAAGTAAGGTAATGGAGTCGATTAGTCTGTGTGAGCGTCTGGGTTCGAATTGGTGGCCTATAGCGGCTCCATGCGAGTGTTCATATTTTGCATTTGTGTGTTTGTTTTGTTCAATAAACAGCTACAAGGGCATTGATGACCGTTGCTCTCCTTGCCTACATGTGATGGCATCACAGTACATTAATTGCTCTGTTCTTTTCTTTTTTCTCCAAATCACTTGAGCCGAATCTCGTAATGCAAATTTTGCCTCATAACACAGGGGGGGGGGGGAAGATCGTAACACAAAGTTGAAAGCAGTAGTTGAGTCATAATTACAGTAAATATTTGTATGGAAAAACACTTCTAGCCATAAACATAAAGCAATCAAATTAGAAAAAAAAAAAAACAACAAGTACAGCAGTACCTAAGCATGAAACATCGTATGTCTGTACCGTCATAATCCGATAACCCTCTGTAATATCTTTAAATACAAAAAAAGAAACTTGTTATGGAAATATTCTAAAGACAACACTTGCCAAAGTCATTAAAAACAAGCACACAAGCGTTCATGAGCCCTTGTGCTGAAAGAGCAACACAAACACTGATGAAGATAACAGAGGAAGACCTCAGTGACGACCAATGCATTCCCAGTGGAAAACGACTACACTGAAAATAGGTTAACCTTCATCATCTCCCAAGCATGCGCGCGCGCACCCACACACACCTAAACACACACACAGGGACGCTCTGCCTCACTGATGCCAGATTCTCCCCGGAGAGTGGAACTAACCAGTAACTGCTCACATGAAACACTCAACATTCCACGACATATGCGTGCGCGCACGCACAAACACACAAATCAACACACAGCACAGGTGCCACGGGGGGTGTTTTTCAGCATCCTATAAACATTTACAAGTGCGCTGTCAAAATATTCACTCACAGTGTAACAGCGGACTTTGTGCCTCCTCGCGAACACAATATGCTGTCGAGCCAAATATTTGCCATTTGGATATGTAGCAACTAAATAAACTTGAGCCGCGCAAGGTCAATTGGGAATCAACATTAGTCTGACTATGTAATAGGGTTGCAAAACGCCAGTCATTTTCTACGTTGGACACTTTCCAGTGGTATAAAGTGATTTTTTTTAATTTTCAGAAATTAATATGAATAAACAGTAAATTTTCAAAATCTTAGGTTTGCATTGCAACATTGTGTAGCATTATCTTGGCTTCTGGGTTGTGTATATTTAATGTACTGTATTAAGGTTTAACATACAGATATCAGCCCAAAAGTACATCAGTACAGTGGACCCCCGCTATTCGCAGGGGGCAGGGACCAGGCCAGACCGTGAAGAGCAAAAATCTCTGGATAATTGAAACCCATCATATTTGCATTGGCTATTTTTATTTTTTTAACACAAACATTTCTTAAGTGGGGATAAACCACCAATAGCAATATTAAATTATCCATCCATCCATCTACTTTTCGTACAGACTATCATTAAATCTATTTTGCTTGTTGATCTCAAAAATTTGATTTGTATAATCCTAGTCCATCTCATTAATTATCATTAATCCTCATGCAATTTTCCCCAACTAAATATTTCCAAAATTCCTGAGCTTCCCATGGAAAATTTCTTGTAAATTACAGGAAAATTTTCAGCCCTTTCCCACCCCCTGGTTTAGTATTGTTGGTTTTCGACAAGATGCTTAAATTGCTAAACGCTGATATCAGCTGCAATGGTGCACAAAACAGCAGTTTATAACAAATAAGTCGGGCCAAAATATGTGACGTCACTACAGTCTCAGTGAGAAAATATTTTGAAATAAACACAATTTATCATGAGATAAGTCATGTGTGTCTTAAATTCAGATTAAAGCCATATTTTATTTTCTAATGGCCATACTCTGATGTGAGCTGTATGACCTAATACAAGCTATTCAAACAGGGACAGCAACCAAACATTTAGTTAATGTGTACCCATTAGTAAAGCCAGGGAGGAAAGAAAAGCTTTGTGCTGAAATAGTTCTTCAAAAAATGGGTCCGCGTCCTCTATACGGAGAGACAGTTTGGTCTAAAAGTGGGTGGGGGAGTGGTGGTGGGTTTTGACAGCATAATAAGACAACATACTAAAATGGAAAATGAGCAAAGAACAAAGAGATGCCAAAGAACTTTAGGAGGGCAAGAAAGTGGATAAAAGAAAGAGAGGAGACCCCCCCCCGCTTAAACCATGCACTCACTCTCGCCTTATATGGCAGAATTGCGTGTGTGTGTGTGTGTGTGTGTGTGTGTGTGTGTGTGTGTGTGTGTGTGTGTGTTGCTGTGGGCTCAGTCCCAGTGTTGCTTCAGGAGGGAGTGATTAGATCAGTGAATGCACGCCCACTAAACTCCTACTAAAGTCTCTGACTTGGTGAAACCAATCTACTGCATTCATTAACCAGGAAATAATACTCTGGAATTACCGGAAAACTCATTAATGAAGGAAGCTATTTTTAGCCTCCAGAAATGTTATACCCTCCATTGAATAATGATTACAATTTCTGGAATGCAAGATGATTAAAAAAAAAAAAAGCTCTGATAAATAATGTCAGAGATGAAGACAGATGAAAAGGAGAGGTGAAGAGGTAAAAAAAACAAAAAACACTTTTGGGGGGGGGGGGGGGGTGTTTCCACAAGAATCCTAATTCCTCAGAATGAAAAAAAGAAATCATCCAAAAATCCTTTCCTCTTTATTGCCCCTAATTCCCTCCCTTTTTTGCTGTGGTCTGTTTCCAGAATGTTCTGGCTCGAATCCAAATGACAGGAATGCAGGATTCCAGGTAGTCTACGCACACACTCACATTGGCACACACGCAACACAGATGGAGCCATCGAAACTTCTTGTACGATGGGAAATGTATTAATTAATCAGTGCGTAAATACTAATCTTATCGCTCATCCCAATGCTGCTCACAACCACAAGCTGCATGGTATCTACTGTCGATACTGTGCTGATGTGAGCGCTGCACAGTACCAGCTTGGCATGACTCTGTTTGGGCTGGACAGTTTTCCCTTTCAGAAGAGTACCATGAGAAGCTGCAAAAAACACGGCACAATTATCACGTCAATGGGAATAAGTCACCCCAACAAACAACAACAATAGAAAGGTTATGCCAAGATGCCGCCAATGGTCTCCTCGGTACTGTGCCAATTGGATTAGTATAATAGCAAGATTGCACATTTTATATTGGTGATGACTTTCTGTACTTTGTACGTTTGTGTATACGTCCTAAATGTATATCAGTTTATTTTTGAAAGGGGACAATGCAATTTCATAAAACACATGAAGTACACATGGTTAAAAAAGACAGAATTAGCCAGAAGGCTAGTTTTCATCTGTAGTCCCCTGGCCATGATGTAAAAAAGCAGTAAAATACATCTACAAGACAATATAATCCAGAATACATAATCAAACTATACTATTAAGAGAGAATAAAACCAAAATGTTTTTTATCATAACAAAAAAAAAACATAACATACTTGTCTTTTAGTGTTGGCAGCTATAGGTGTTAACTAGCCACATTTTCAGTTTTTTTGTGAAGGCCTTGTATGTTGTAAGCAGTTTAACCTCCTCAGGTACTGAGTTCCACTCACCAGCGCTCCTCACTGACCAGGCCGACTTACTGAAAGTGCTCCTGCGCAGAGGAATGAGACAGTCACCTCTGACAGAGCCTCGAGTGACACGCTCAGAGCTGTTTCTTTGGCTGATGAACTCAGCCAGAGGAGCTGGGGCCAAATCATGCAGTACTTTATAAATCAAATTTAAATCTGCAAATATGTGAAGACTGTCCCAGTTTAAAAGACTTTTTTTTTTTTTTATTGCACAGTGATGATAGTGCCTTGGTTTTTTTATCCATCACTTTAATTACTTGTTTGTAAAAAAACTTCCAATGGTTTTTTTTGCATTCTGACCAGCCTGGGAATCAACTGGTTATGTAATAGTTAAAGTGACTAAGAATCATTGAATGCAAGTACATTTTTGCGGCTTCAGTTGACATTTCATTTCGAATTGCACGAAAATTTGCGAGGTTTAATTTGATATTTTTACACAATTTGTCAATATGGGCTTTAAAGGAAAGCTGTGAATCTATTATTAACCCAAGATATTTGTATTGGCTGACAATTTGCATTTTTTCTCCATTAACAAGTATGTCGGGGTCAGGTGATACTCTATTTGTTTTTGTGAAATACATGCCTATAGTTTTAGAAACGTTTAGCTGTAGACAGCACTCCTGCAACCAAGTTGTGACACAGGACATTGTATTAGTGAGTTTAGCAGCAACAGTATCTTTGGAGCGACCATGAATCAAGAAAACCGTGTCATCTGCATACATTATGCACTCTGCTTCACAGCAAACAGTGGGCAAATCATTGATATAAAGACTAAATAAAAGGGGGCCTAATATTGATCCCTGAGGGACTCCAGAGGTTAGCCTAAGAGACTCTGATCTGCAGTTGTTAACTGATACAGATTGTGTTCGGTCATGCAGATATGATTCAATCCAGCTCACAGCTTTGCGAGAGAAGTTAAATTTTGAGAGCTTGATAAGAAGAACACAGTGATTTACTGTATTGAAAGCTTTCCTGAGGTCCAGTTAGTGTCATGTTTGCGAAAGTATAGTGACTCCAGCTACCTGGGACAAATTCCTTGTGTGTTTTAACATACTTGGACATTACAGATGATTCTAATTCTGAGGAATGATGGTCTCCAATATTTACTTATAAGATGACACATTTTATTCAGGAGGAGACTGAGGGCCAAAAGACAAAGGTCTGCTGCAGCCAAGTGGAGACTGTGGAATATAATACTTCACCATCCAGAGTGAAGGGACAGGGTAAACTAATGTTAGCTAAAGGGGCGAAGTAACCTAATATATACGCAAGTCTGAACACGTCGTAGTCGATTACTAACGTAATAGTAAAGTCATATTTACAATAAACACTATTTGTATGAGGCGGCACGGTGGACGACTGGTTAGAGCGTCAGCCTCACAGTTCTGAGGACCCGGGTTCAATCCCCGGCCCCGCCTGTGTGGAGTTTGCATGTTCTCCCCGTGCCTGCGTGGGTTTTCTCCGGGCACTCCGGTTTCCTCCCACATCCCAAAAACATGCATGAATTGGTGACTCTAAATTGCCCGTAGGCATGACTGTGAGTGCGAATGGTTGTTTGTTTGTATGTGCCCTGCGATTGGCTGGCAACCAATTCAGGGTGTACCCTGCCTCCTGCCCGATGACAGCTGGGATAGGCTCCAGCACGCCCGCGACCCTTGTGAGGAGAAGCGGCTCAGAAAATGGATGGATGGACTATTTGTATGATAACATTTCTAGGTCATAAATCTAAAACTAAGTACAGCAGTAACTTAGCCTGTCTTCTTGTGCTATGTCACAACGCAAACTAGTTCATCGCACAAAGTTCGTAAGTTCGAAACGGTATTTCGGGACTGTCGTAAACCGAGGACCCCACATCGTACATTGCCGTACCTGCTTTTGGCAACAGAAAAGGGGGACTTGCAAGGGGGTTGAGGGGTGACATTTAAGCTCAGCAACAACATCTCTCAGCACAAAAAAACATCCCCTCTTCCCTTATCTTGTCCTTTTCATTACCCTGCCACATGGAAGGAAAAGAAAAGTTTGTTTTTCTGGAGAAGACAACATTCCCAGGCCACTTCTATTCCTCTTTCTATTAATAGAGGTTCTGTAATGTACACAAACACACATGCACGCACACACACACACATACATACACACGCTTCTCTCCAACTTTATTTTGTAGTTCCCAACTGGGTGGGTGTACAGTAAGTCACATATGTGCAAGTCACAAGTAAGTCTCAAGTTTTAACCTTTATGTTTCAGGCAAGTTTCAAGCAAGCAAGTTACTGGTGCAAAAATTAAGCAAGTCAATTCCCCACTAAATTTCAAGCATTTCGAGTCAAGTCGTCACTTGGGTTAAGGAAATCTAAAGACAAGTCATCTTGCTCAGTCACAAGCATATAAAAGAAAATATAGTAAATACATAGTATAGTAACAAGTTACGTGACAGTAGCTGTTATAACGGTTTACCTAACTTGTTGATGCTAGAAATGTGATTAGTTGAGAAAGTCAAGGGTGTGCACAAGTGGAAAGAGAGCGGCGCACCTGTGGAAAGGGAAGACAGTGAGCAGGGACCAAACAGGCAAGTACTGTGTTGTTGTTTTTCAATCCACTTCTTACAGCTTTGATTTTATGTCAGAAACTGGCAGATTCCTGGATTGCCTGAAACACGGCCCCCAGCCCACGTCTGAAACGTACACAGAGAAAAAGCGCCCACCCCTCCCCCCTTACATGTTTGGGGTTACGCTATCATTAAGAAGATAAGAGGCTGGAACATGCTGTTGACTGCTGGCTTAATGCTTGTCGTTGTGATTGGCCAGAAAGGAAAGATTGATGAGAGGTTGAAAATTCAAAGTTACCTCGATAGTCACACTTTTCCAAAAGCCCCTGAGGACCTTGTCTAATTTAGCTGGGTATTATGTTACACAGTGCAAAATGACAATGATTAGGAACACAGTGTAGACATGCATGAACATCCATCCATCCATTTTCTTTTACCGCCGCTTATCCTCACCAGACAATCAAATGCAAAAGCACTCAAGACCGGCGACAAGGGTTAAAATGTGTTTTCTGACAAATCGTTACGTGAACAGCTACATTTTTAGTAATGGCCCCACAGGAGGTAAAGTTTTAAAAATGGGTACATATAGACATATGAGGCGGCACGGTGGACGACTGGTTAGAGCATCAGCCTCACAGTTCTGAGGACCCGTGTTCAATCCCCGGCCCCGTCTGTGTGGAGTTTGCATGTTCTCCCCGTGCCTGCGTGGGTTTTCTCCGGGCACTCCGGTTTCCTCCCACATCCCAAAAACATGCATTAATTGGAGACTCTAAATTGCCCGTAGGCATGACTGTGAGTGCGAATGGTTGTTTGTTCCTATGTGCCCTGCGATTGGCTGGCAACCAGTTCAGGGTGTACCCCGCCTCCTGCCCGATGATAGATGGGATGGGCTCCAGCACGCCCGCGACCCTAGTGAGGAGATGTGGCTCAGAAAATGGATGGATGGATGGATAGATATATGAGTATGTTATCAGTTTCAAGTTTTATTTTTAGTGAGGTTGTGGGGGTTTGCCTGCAGAGTGTGCAAGTGAGAATTTACTTCTTAAAGCTCCAAAGCATGAGGGTGATTTATTGTTCTTAATAGTTAGTTAGTTAAGCAAAAACTACACGATTCATTTGCATGAAATATTGTGTGAAGCTTGGACAGATACTAATGAAGTCAGCATATACAGTCATTTCATGGTTTGAGTCACTGAGTCAATGGCTTCAATGGGACAGCCCACCCCTAGAATTTGAATGGCACCACCCATTCATTTGTCATCCTCCCTGAACCAGGAAGAAACCCGCCAACTAACAAGTTGGACAAACAAACTTAGATAACACCCTGGTATTCTTTTTCATTTCACTTTTGTTAACAGCTGGGCCTTGGCAAATGTCTGCGCTCATGTGAGTGCCATTCTAGTTAAATAAAGCGTTTTCAACGTCTTTGCCATTTTACTATGAGCTAAGAAGCCGTTTGCCATTACATCATTAAACCTGCAGAAGCATGTGCCTCAACAAGGCATTTTATTGGTGTGAGCATCCATAATAGGGAGGCTAAATGCTTGGATAGTTTGGTCACAATCATTTGCTCAGGGGCCTAATTTTATTTAGGTCTTACCATGCTTTGCCAGGCGCATGCAAGGACTCAGACACGCGCGTGGACCAGGGAGTCTTTTATCGCTGAAGGGCTGTTCACTCTTTCAATGAAATCCAGATGTGGGCTCAGGGGGGAGGACAAAAATAGCAAGGGGTGAGGGGGGGGACAAAGAAACACAAAAGGAGCAGATGAGGTCAGAAGGAAAATGGGACATGAAGACAGAAAGACGTAAGGTGATGTAAGGTAGGCGATGAGCTCCCAGACAGACTGATGGGGTAAACAGAAGTTTGGCAAAGGCGCCAATTTACTGTATTTTGTTGTCCTTAACTTCCTCTGTTTTGCCTTGCTCAAACAGAAACACTAGACGCTGTGATGTCACCACATTCCGATAGTCACATACACACACACGCAAGCGCGCCCGCGCGCACACACACACACACACACACGTAGATACGCGTGGTTGTCACGGGTGACCAAAAGAACACATTAAGGTGGCCGCCATCTTTGGTGCCTAAAAAAGACTCACGCTTTATCCTAAAAAAACAAAAAACTATTTTTGCTCTGTGCATGTGTGTATGCCTCCCACAAACCACTTCCTGCCCTACCCTCCCGATGAAGACAATTATGGCTCTTGCGAGAAAGGATAGAAGGAGAAATGGCTCCTTAAAAGGCAGAGTCTGTGCAGTTTTCCCCCTCTGCACTCATTTTTAGAAGCTATAGCCAATCTGGCCTGCTTTACACATTTAAAGACAAACGTGTTTTATGTTCCAGGGACTACTGAATCTTTACGACAAATAGCCAAAACAATCACAAGCAAGTTGGCTTTAAAGCAAGCGTTACGAAACAAGTTTTCAGCAAAATCGACAAATATTTCGTTACTGTTCACTAGTGGTCTATAGTGTTTTAGAAGAAAATAAACAATGACACCTGGCTCTTAATTGGTAAAACTAAGGCGCTTGACTAAAAAAAATTACTATAAAAAACATTGGTAACGCAGAATTGTATAAGCACTACTTACAAAAGTAAGATTAGCATTCGTTCGGCTAACAGAACATGGGTCCCGCTGTACCTGGTTGGCCGATGACAGTGGGTACATCGACGCTAGACCACCACAAAGCCAAAGGATTAAAAAAAAATAATAATAATCAAAAGCTACGTCATAGAGTGAATCATTTGATGCCGTCTGAAATAAAGTCTGCTGGCTCATGTGTTAAAGTTCCTCTCTCAGTTCTTTCGTCATCATCACAACTTTCCTTTATAGGTCGTCTGGAACGTTTTTCCTTTGGTCTTGCATTTTGGAAAAAATTACTACCCAAAAGCAAAAGGGAAAATGAACATCCAAGGTTTATACATTGGCTTTTTAGTGTGCTAAAGTCTCAATAAAAAAAAAAAGGCAGTACAGAAGATTTGTCAGCCTCACATGATATCACACATAAAGACGGTTCAAACTCACTTCCAATGAACTTGAACTCCAGAAAGGGGGTTTTGTTTTTTGTTCCTTCGGCAGTGACACAACCCGAATTTTTTATGGTGGTGACACAACCCGAAGTTAGAAAGTGCCGTAGTCTTTTACTAACCTATGCTGACACATTTGTCAAGTCATAATATTAGTATATATTTATTATATTTAATGTATTTTCTAACCTGAAAATATAACATGAACAAATGAAAAACAGTTAGTACGGCAGTAAGTGAGTGTTCCTTCTTGCACCGCATACTATGTTTTTTTTTAAATGTATTCTTACACCACTGTGCAACAATGTAATTCATTGCATACCATTCATTACCTCGAAGAGTTGCACAGCACATCGAGACGGTCATAAACCGACGACACTGTACTTTATTTTACTGTCTGACGTATTTTTTAATTCCAACTTCTCTATCAACGGCAATGTTGTAAATCCTACAGACAACACTAATAGTATGTGATTCACGTGATACAACTAAAATCAAACTAACATATTGAGCAGACGTAGATAAATAGAAATACTTTGTATTCTTCTCACTGGTCACAGCAGTTAAGCGCAATCATAACTGCTCCGATAGCTTCATAAAATAACTGGCCGATGCACACGAAGGAAATTACTCTAAAAACAGCACCATAAGGATTATGAGACAAGTTTGTTTGAGACATTCATTTTGCGATTATAAAAAAATAAATAAACTCAATGTGAAGGATTTCATATGCAACCCACTGTTATTTGCTTCTATTTCTCTTGTGGTTGTTCAGTTGCGTTAGGACCCTAATCTCACCACATGCATGTTTTTTTAGATCCCTACATGGCTAAAATCCTGCTGCTTTTAATCTGACTGGATCAGCTCGCAACATTTGACGCTGGTCATACATGACTCAGGAATTGTGCACTCTACCGACATTCATTTGAATGCCATTTCCGTAGGAACAAGACACAGAACCCTAATAATTTATCCCCTCCTTTCATAATAACATTTCAAAACTGCACAATGCAAACGCCAGCTGGTGAATCAGATTTTATTCAGGGGGGGCTTGTTGAAAATAAGAAGCCCATTGAAGAGTGAAGAAGGACTACATTGTTTCAGCAAAGACTGACCCAATGGCACACACAACCCCCCCCACCCACACACACACCACATCAGAGCTGACATTGGGTGATGGGAGATTTCTTTGAGACCATCAAACATTGCTTTTGTGGGTACACACACACACAATCTGCAGACAATTTGCAGACATCATCATTAAACATCACTAAGCCAAGGAAATCATGCCCTGGGTTACATTTGCGATACCATTTCAGTTAAAGGACAGCACTTAAACACAAATGCACATATTTTTACATTATTTGCTTAGGTCAATGACCTTTGAGGCACACAAATGCTGGACACAACTTAACACACATGAATTAAAAAAAAACACATTGTTAAGAATTGTGTACCTCCTTGATAATCAAGAAAATATTTGTCATCATTTCACTCAGCGACCAATGTAAACTGACCTGGGACCTGTTTTAGCTCTAAGCTCCAAGCCAGGAAAACCCTGATTATACACTAGCTGCATTAACCTCATCACAGCTTAAAACACTTGTGCTGTAACATCAAGTAGTAACAACTGGCAACCTAATACACATGACAACTTTTGCTTCAAGGGCTTCACAAAAAAAAAAGGAAGGACGGAAAAAGTTAAAGGAGCGGGGGCAAAGGGAATACAGTCCATCATTTGAATTCACTGTTAAAACAAAGAAACGAGAAGAAGCTAAACCTCAGTTTCTCTCACTTTCAATCACACCAACACCATGCGTCCACACACATTTTTCTCTCTGTGAAGTTAAGGTCAGCATTCCTTCAGGCTGATTCACACTTCAATGAAGATTCATCCTTGAATCAAATGTTTTATCTAAGCAAGTAGAAGCCAGGAGGACGCAACCAACCAAAGCTCACTTGAGATGTAAAATGAAATGACTCCAACTTTTTGAAAGATTGCACCAAAACGACGCTAACAGGTTAACGTAATGACGGCCTCATCATTGAGCAGCCAAAATCAGCTGTACAGGAAGAACGTGAAACAATGCATTCACTCATGAATGTGCATCTGAGCTTTGAGGTGATGACTTGACACTGCATCACAGACACACGCACACAAACACGCCACCTGCCTGAGAGGCTGTTTCAAGCTTAGTTGTCTTCCAATCACTCTCCTCCTCTCCCTGCGCTTTTATCCGCGATCCCACCAGCCATTCCTGTACAGCACTGCGAGACTTCCAGCGTCTCCCGTTCCAGCTTTCGCGAGCGTTTCTCAACTGGCAGCTAGAGCATGATCCAAAGCGGCGCACTGATGCCATAGGACGGGCGATGGAGCGAGTGACAGGGAGAGTTGGAGGAAAGAATTGGAGAAAGAGAATGAAAGACGTAATTCTACTGTCATGTTTAAGTAGATGACAAAAGACAAGTGACAGAAATGAACTGAAGTATACAGTGTCTGTGTGTGTGGGGGGGGCACCCTCCAATGATGCTACAGTTGCACTATTGTGTGAATGACTTTGTGACGCAGTCAACACAATACATTTACATAAAATGATCATTATTAGTGTATCTGAACTAGCTAACTATGACTTTATCAATGTTTCTTGTGGTCTTCTAAAGTCAGACTGCTATTGTGATGTACACTATCAAGCTGCATAGTACACTTGAAAAAGTAAATTGAAATAGCATTGGAATCTGCCATTGTACAACCCCAATTCCAATGAAGTTGGGATGTTGTTAAACAAATAAAAACAGAATACAATGATTTGCAAATCATGTTCGACTTATATTTAATTGAATACACTACAAAGACAAGCTATTTAATGTTTAAACTGATCAACTTTATTGTTTTTAGCAAATAATCATTAACTTGGAATTTTATGGCTGCAACATGTTCCAAAAATGCTGGGACAGGGTCGTGTTTACCACTATGTTGCATCACCTTTTCTTTTAACAGCATCCAATAAACATTTGGGAACTGAGGACACAAATTGTTGAAGTTTTGTAAGTGGAATTCTTTCCCATTCTTGCTTGATGTACAGCTTCAGCTGTTCAACAGTCCGGGGTCTCCGTTGTCGTATTTTAAACTTCATAATGCGCTACACATTTTCCATGGGAGACAGGTCTGGACTGCAGGCAGGCCAGTCTAGTACCCGCACTCTTTTACTACGAAGACACGCTGTTGTAACACGTGCAGAATGTGGTTTGGCATTGTCTTGCTGAAATAAGCAGAGGCGTCCATGAAAAAGACGTTGCTTGGATGGCAGCATATGTTTCTCCAAAACATGTATGTACCTTTCAGTATTAATGGTGCCTTCATAAATGTGTAAGTTACCCATGCCATTGCCACTAACACAGCCCCATACCATCACAGATGCTGGCTTTTGAACTTTGCGTCCATAACAGTCTGGATGGTTCTTTTCCTCTTTGGCCCGGAGGACACGACGTCCACAATTTCCAAAAACAATTTGAAATGTGGACTTGTTGGACCACAGAACACTTTTCCACTTTGCATCAGTCCATCTTAGATGAGCTCGGGCCCAGAGAAGCCGGCGGCATTTCTGGGTGTTGTTGATAAATGCCTTTTGCTTTGCATAGTAGAGTTTCAAGTTGCACTTCCAGATGTAGCGCCGAACTGTATTTACTGACATTGGTTTTCTGAAGTGTTCCTGAGCCCATGTGGTGATATCCTTTACACATTGATGTCGGTTTTTGATGCAGTACCGCCTGAGGGATCGAAGGTCACGGGCATTCAATGTTGGTTTTCGGCCTTGCCGCTTACATGCAGTGATTTCTCCAGATTCTCTGAACCTTTTGACGTTAGTATGGACAGTAGATGATGTAATCCCTAAATTCCTTGCAATTGTACGTTGAGGAACATTGTCCTTAAACTGTTCGACCATTTTCTCACACATTTGTTCACAAGATGAACCTCGCCCCATCTTTGCTTGTGAATGACTGAGCAATTCAGGGACGCTCCTTTTATACCCAATCATGGCACCCACCTGTTCCCACTTAGCCTGTTCACCTGTGGGATGTTCCAAACAGGTGTTTGATGAGCATTCCTCAACTTTCTCTGTCTTTTTTGCCACCTGTCCCAGCTTTTTTGGAACGTATTGCAGCCATAAAATTCTAAGTTAATGATTATTTGCTAAAAACAATAAAGTTTATCAGTTTGAACATGAAATACATTGTCTTTGTAGTGTATTCAATTAAATATAGGTTGAACATGATTTGCAAATCATTGTATTCCGTTTGTATTTATGTTTAACACAACGTCCCAACTTCATTGGAATTGGGGTTGTATGTTTATTGAGAGGTGAGCGAGCCACAAGGGAAACATTTGAATTCAACAAATGAGCTTCTTCTACACAAGAATTTCTTGTGTATAATCCATCTGTATTTAATCTGCCTCTTCCAGGCTCGAATGAATGCCATTATTTGTGTTTTTATAGCATTATAAAAGAGTGTGGCTGATGTGGCCCGCTCTAAGAGAACCGCACTGTATCATCTAATATTTTCTCTCTCTTGGGTAGCTGTATATGGTTTTGTAATAAAAGTATTGTACTAGTACTCTGTAGACTGTACATGAGTAGTAAGAGCTATTCGTGTAACCGTTGCAGTGTCATAATCCGCAAGCAACAATTATGTCGACGAGCGAGTTGTCTTGGTGGAGGCATTTGAAATAAATTCCAAGAAATATTTCGTAAAACCAATTTTGGACACTAAGAAGTGCAGTTTTGCTTTCATGGGAATCTTTCTGTTGGTGGCTGAAAGTGAAGATTAACTGAAAAATGGATGAAAAACTTACTTTTAAACAGGTGGAATTCTCATTTATGTTAGCCCTGTCTAGGAATGTACACTATGGTCAGATCATTGTAAAATATAGATAGCAGCAACATTTTATGGCACATGAAATACAGTATTTTGAAGAAATCATTTCATCTCGTGTAACTCAAGTTCTGCATTTCCTGATCCATAGAAGGAGGAACTGACATTATGATTCTAGGAGGTGGATGGTTCCAACAATACCATAATGACAAACGTTGAAAATGTATTCCTGTATCTGAACCCTCATTCTGATCCTCCCCCAAAAAGTAATGTGTTCTTCCTCGTCTTGCACCATCCATCTACAGAGGTTTGTGGAAAGTGTTTTGTATTTTGTGTGTAATCTTGAAGTGTACTTATAATGTAATCATCCCATTTAATATAAGTCAAAATAACTGCTGTGAGAAAGGGTCATTAAAAAAAAAAGCTTTTGTACTTTTTGTGTATTCATATAAAACAACATCTAAATATAGCGTGTAATGTGGATTTGAGATGGAAATGAATTGGAATGGAAGAAAATCCATAAATTACAGTCATGCGTCATTTTACATTGCAAACAGTACGCAAGAGACAGAGGTTTGCTGTGCACTGACCCCATTTTCTGATTAATGTGAAACTGGAATCCATCTATTTCACACCAGCACACCGTTTAGAATGTATGCTGAAATATGTGCTCCCAAAAGAGCTGAGATAGCAGCTGGAGAGCTGGAAAGTGCTGTTGAAAATGCTGTTTCAGAGGAGACTTTCCTTACATAAGCAAAGTGCTCTGTAATTACACAGGGTGGATCCACACTCTGAGCCAGTTAGAGCAAGACCGACGAGAGGAAAGCGGCCGGGACGGACACATGATGAGGGCATGCCAATATTATTCAAATGTTCAAGGAGCTGAACTTCCCCGGCTTTAGGCTGGCAAGACTTCAAAATCCTTAGAAGGGGCTGCCCTTAGAACGGAAAGTTCAAGAAAGAATATTACAACGGTCACCAACCAAAAGGCCTCCAGAGCTCTTTTCCCACAGACGTTTTGCCTCGCTTTGAGAAACCAGATGGCGTGTCATTCTGTATGTGTTCACGGACGCTGCATGGCAGTCGGCTTTGCATTCTTTCTAGAAATACTCACATGACCTCTTATTACACGAACTAGACCTCAAAGATGGACCTAACTACTGCAGATGACAGGGTGTATACATCAGAGATCTTTTTTTAATTGCAACTGAAAGATCTTGACCCAGCTCCTATCAGTATCCTGGTCACTAAGGTTCTCATCGAGCTATAATCCTGCTGAGTTCAAAGAATTTATCCAGTAGTTTGATCAAAACCCTTCAAAAAGGAGCCTCCTTTTTTCTTATCAGGAAAAAAGTAACAGGTGGTATCACAAGGTGGCTGCAATTACCTTCACTATATACATTATCACAACCTGCGTAGCAGACATGGCATCTGTTAAGCTGTAATTTACAGTGTCATGTAAAAAGAAAGTGGTGCTTTATGTAGCGCTGAGAATTCTGGAGCAGTACCTGCTAGACGTTTGCCAAACAGTGACCAGAAATGACTGGAAAAAAAACTTAACTAACTAAAGAATGACCTGATGTCTGTTGACGACAAGTGAGGAGCCTTGAATTATTATTCAAAATTATTAGAAAATAACACAGAATCATTCCAATAGTATGCCTTTACCCCAAGAGACTCAATCACCCACTATATGGGTAAACAGCGTATAAAAACAATGAATTCAGGTGTTAATTTTTTTTAATAGGCTTTGCTTTTCTCAACAGCAAAATTAAAGTATACTATATGGGTATAAGCAGGCATACACTGTACAGCTTTGCATGTCTCACACAAAAGATGCAGAAAACAACATCTATTATAGCTGAAAAGTTCAGAGTCAGAGAAATCCTCTCAGAGTACCTCTCAACCCAAATTAACACAATATGAAATAATCATCCTTATTTGTAATAAGGTGGACAAGTTATCTGGCTAAATAAATCAAATATATTTTAAAATAATTGAAAAAAAAATAATGCGTACTGCATCCATATTCCTGTCATTGCTGGCTCTGTGGAAAAGTCGCCATAAGCCCTTAGAGTTTGCGGTTTCAGATATCCTAGTAGGTGTGTGTACAGGTATGATTGAGCCCTATAAATCCTACCTGACAATAGGAAAGGTGAAAAGGAAAAATCGTGAATGACTCGTGTTGTCTGTGTGATTTGCTGTTAGATCAGATTCCAGACGCTGGAATTTAATAAGGGCATATCCGACAGTAAGTGTGTGCTGTAGTTGTCCTGGTATGTAGCCTACTTGCTTTCAAAATAGAATTGCCCGATTGTAAAGACATGGCACCGCTCCAATTCTCCATTTAACACACATTCTTCACGATAAGAATGTGTATACGTCCTCAAGAGTTGTAAGGATTTATAGACAATTCTGCGAGGAGACTGCAAGCTTGAATGTCGACCCTTTTAGTAGGAGGGGACACACACACACACACACACACACACACACACAACAGTTAGATACCATCCATCTATTTTCTATAGTGCAGGTCCACATTAGGCTCACGAGTGAGCTGGAACCTATCCCAGCTGACAGCCAATCACAGCAGTCATATAGCTCCTGTAAGAAATGACGTCAGTCATAATAAACTCAGACCCCTATCACAATACTTGATGAATCCCTCATTAAATCATCAGTGACAAACACTCTCAATCAGTAGAGCACATAATATTTATGCTGCGCCTGTCCCAAAAGCAACACCCTCTTGGTCCATCTCAACACACTCTTAGCCCATCTATTCCCTTCTTCCTCCAACAAATGAAAATTGCCGCTATCACGCAATTCTATAAACAGAACTATGAAGGTACAACACTTGCTGTTCCTCTTCTCCATGACTACGTCTAGAGGGAGAGCAACAAATTAGCCGAGGGGGAGGCATTTGTTTTCATGCTGGGTGGTCTGATTTATATTTAAAAAAAAAAAAAAAAAAAAAAAAAAAGTCAATCTTGATTCCAGAGAAATCAACACCAGACCTTCAGAGCAGGTCCAAAAGGATGTGGAGCTCTGCTTCTTCTCCTCATTTCCTCAGTTCCTCATTACCTCATTCTTCATTAGAACCACAACCAGCATAATTTTCATACTTGCCCTTGCCCCCACATTAGAAACTGTGGTTGGAATGGATGAACACGTCTAAGATGTCCTCATTCCAATGTGACAGGAAGAACTGAACTGACAGACATTAGTTCACTATTTATGGTCAATGCAACACAACACCAACACCATCTTCCCTCCTTTCCATTTATTATGACATATTACTTCCTTTTAAGAACATCTTTGACAACGACGGACCAATTGAGCTTAAAAAAAAAAAAAAAAAAAAAGTCAACATACATGGTGTATGTTGACTTTTTTTTTTCTCCAACGCATTGCACTATTTGTGCAATGCGTTGGAGGGGATATCGATCAATGTAGTCCGAGGACCTTCACCAGCTCATTCTAGATTTAATAAGGGTATACCGTGAACGTTCAACGCTCTAGTCACACACGGATCGCTGAGTCTCTCTTCCGCACGTCTCCATGTAAAACTATTTGCGCCACTTTTGAACAAAATGAAAGAAGCAGTCCTGATGACACAGGACTGAAGTCGGCTGTGGTGACGCCCACACCAGCGCATGACGTTCCATTTTAAAGGCGCTGGGGGTGCGCTGGTCCACGAAATTACCAAAACCAGGTCTAGAATACCTCCTCCCACAATTATGCCAAGCACAGCGCTGGATTTGCACTCGTCACAAAAATAGCGCCCTATACAGTATGTTAAAATCTGCATCGTGAGAGTTAAAGGCTGAATAACGATATTAAAAGAAACACTGTGAGACTCTTTACATTGGTGGACTTTTTTGTTTGTTTTTTTAAGAAGAAGGAAAAAAAATGCTTCACAGTTCGAAGATTTGGGATTCAAATCCAGGCTGTGAGTACTCTGGCATCCACCCACATTCCAAAAACAAGCATGCTAGATTCATCCAAGAAGCTAAATTGCCCATAGGTGTGAATGTGAATGGTTGTTTGTCTATACTGTATGTGCCCTGTGAGTGACTCGCGACCAGTCCAGGGTGCACCCGGCCTCTTGCCTAAAGTCAGTTGGGATAGGCCACAGCTCACCTGCAACCCTAACGTGGATAAATGGTATCAAAGAAATATGCCTGGATTGATGAATGAAAACTAATTTGCAGATTAAATTGCCAGAGCATCTGGGAGTGCTCTAACCACTGACCTCAGGGTTGTTGTAGTTGTCAAGGGCAACAGAAATACAATGGTGAACTGAATAAAATGCAAATTATACACACTACAATATAAAACTAACAAAACAAACAAGGGGTGTAAATTTGACTAGATTTCCTTGACTGACTATTGGAAAAATGAACAATTAATCAATTTTTGCATTGCTTAAATTTTGTTAACGGTATAAGATAATCTCTTGATGTTCTACCCATGTTTCAATCCTAAAGGCCTTCTGGGCAGAATACCGAACCCCAGATGAGTTACCTCAGCATGAATGTAGCTGAACTTTCCATAGATGATGTTGGCTCTTCTTTTAACCGCAAATGAAGTGCAACCGAATCAACATCACCTCTGCTAGGTGCAGCCAAGTAATGAACTCCATTTTACCTCGACTGCTTCAAGATTCAGCCGCAATCAGTTATTCCACTATTCAATTAATACACCCAATAAACTAAACCCAATAAATGGAATTACTCATCACGTCACGCAAAAGTAGTCCAAATAATGTGTGAATAGCACAATGACCAAAACACAGAACAATGCAAGCTTTCCTTGTTTTTGTATGGACATAGCCCAAGGAAATCTGATGAATTTTAACAAACCATTATATTTATTGATGAAATATATTTTATTATTGTAATGTCTTTAAAGAAGGAGCTATACTGGCATATAAATAAGCCTGATCTTTCCCAATGCATTTTATGTTTAATCCCTGTCATATAATACAGCCTTTCAGAATCTCAAAATTAAATTTCGACATCCACACAGACCGCCAACTACGGCAAAACTCCAGGTAACATTATTCTGTTCAATACAACACTGACATGGATCCAGGACTTCAGAACATTCTGTAACATTATCCCACTGCTTAAAAATACATTTCATTTTTTTAATTACTATTAGTTAATTGATTATTAATTTTCCTCATAGTCGATCAAGCAAAATGTTGTCAAATGATCAGCCCACCTTGTAAATTAGCATTACGCAGCACTTTTTGCATTAAACACCCCATCTGTCACCGTGGTTATTAGGATATTCCTTTTGACCAGACCCCGTTGCTGTGGTTCAGTGGAAATGTGTACAGTCACGCTTCAGCGCCTCATCCCGCACCCTCCTTCCCCTCCATTCTCATTCTTCAGCTCTGTCGGTTCTATTCCCCACTCCTTTAGCCAGCAAACTTTTCCTCTGAACTCTCTTTTCCTCCCACCCCCCATCTCCATACCTGATATTTTGGGTTGGTTTGCTTACACCAAGACAAATGATCTCACTTCACTGCTATGTTCCAGAAAGTTTCAGAGTGAGAGGGGGAGTGGAAAAGGGAGAATCTTTACAGCATGACCAATGAAGTAAGGAGGATGTCACGAAAAAGCAGAGCTAAAATTATTTTGGGGGGAATGATGAACTAAAGGTTATGAAAAGAGGTGTAAACACAAGGAGGAAAAGGCAGCAACAGTTGAAGAACATAGTTCCATTCACCACAAGCAACGACAATAAACAAACTTCTTCTCCCCTCATTGGTTTTCATCTTTCATATACTGTAGCTTGTCTGTGCTCTTTTATGGCTTGCCAAAGTTATTGTTAAATTCAGTCCAAAACTCTCACTCACACATACTTACTCAGAAGAAGCGCAGCAGAGCACTGCTTTAAACAGCATGTTGGGAACAAGGCACTGATATATTCCAGACTAACAACATGCACACAGACCAGACCAAACAGAACACACACACGCAGGCACGCACACACGTATGCACGCACACACATGCCAGCACTATTGGCCATCATCAAACACTTCTATAACCACAACAACTTCCTATTTTCCTAAAGCTTCTTCCTGCAGGCTGAGGTCACTCACCAACTACTGCTTCTGTCACTACTGTAACAACAGTGGATGAGAAAAGTAACCAAAGAGTCAGCAACTGATGATTTTTTTGGGTCAAAAAATACAAAGTCAATATCCAGACACAAATACACACTCGTAAGACACTTCAGTCACAATCTATTGAAAGCCAATACAAGAACTGTAGCCAGAATTCTGCTTTACAAAGATAATAATGTTTTGATTGACACTGACAACGGGTTTACTGTATTACTGTTGTTGTACTTTGCGGCTGTGTAGAACTGAAAGTGTGTTCCTAATATGCTGATGCTCTTATCATATAGCTAAGGTAATTAAAACACCAAACGATGCAGTGCCTTCCTAAACCACTGTAAATTACAAGCAGAAACAATAAACATTGATAGCTTCTTAGTTTCACGTCAAAACAGTGCTGAATTTTTGATACTGCTCTTCTATGAGATGTCATTAGAGAGCGTACATTGTGCCAAATAACAAAACCATAGAAACCAAGAATAGTGGATGAAATATAGCGTGGTAACGGGATATAAATGGCAAAATTACATAATAAAATGTCATCACATGACATTAAGACATCACAAGAGAAAGAAATACAGTTCATTTTTGCATCCACATTATACTGAGATTGTATTCTGACTCGGCACATTTGCACAGTGCTGCAAAATGATACAAACATTTAAACAGCACTGTACATCACGAATACTAAAAACACCTCTGTTCTGTACTAAATTACTCTTTGTGCCCTCTCTTCCTCTTTAGCAATGTAATCCATATTGGATGGAAGAAACAAAGGCAAACAGACACATGCACTTGACGGGCTTGGCCCACTCGCTAATGCCGTCTCTCTGACATTTGTTTAATCAGACCAATAACATCCTCTGATGTTTGTTGAACACAGCTCAGACGGTGATGGTTTCCCTAATGTAGTCTTGCAGATACACGCTTACACTAACCACATGAGGTGGAATTCACGGCACGACTTGTTAAAAGCACATACAGTGTTGTCAGCTGTAAGCATAAGAAAGCACCAACTGTTCCAGACAATATTATGGACTGTTTTAAGGCAATTATGTGACAAAGTATGTTTGTAACACTCTCTTTGTCAAAATAACAAACTATAATTAATTTCCTACCCTCTCTTTTATGTCTAAGCTTCTTGTCATGCCATTGCACAAACACAAACTTGCACATGTAAGTCAAAGGTATGCTACAACAAGAACAAAGTAAATGTGGACTTACCACGCGAGGCTTGGTCCTCTGGGGGGCTTGTGCAGATGGCGCATTTTCCAAACCCCTCTGTGGCACAGCTCCTGTAGTTTGACTGACAAAGATCTCGCTGGGTCCTTCCGATGAAGACACCGAACCTTCAGCCCCATCCCTACTCCCAGGGAGAGGACCTGGACTGTCTGCGTCTCTCTCAGGAGTGCCAATGTCGAGAATATATTTCGGGTTCACATCCTCCAGAGATGGGACCTTGTCTACTGGGGTCTTACTCGCGGCTGTTGAACTTCCAGTGGGTTGGTCTGAGAGACTGCTCCCTTTCTTGAGAGGCTGTGGTCGTGGAGGCGGCGAGATGGGTATGAATGTGGCAGGCTCGCTGGCATGTCTTACATGCTTGGGTCTGGTCTTTGATTTGGATGAGGGAAGAGGAGGCGTGAGCTCAGCTGTATCACGGGGAGTCTCTTGCTCCTCTAGTTCTGGGGGCTCAAGTGGGTCTTCGTGAGAAAAAAAATGAGCCAGCCTGTTTGGGCGCTTTCTCTGGGATCGGCGAACCATCCGAGGTGATAAAGCTTCAGCAAGCTTGAGGTCAAAATTAAACCTCCTTGTCTCCAATGCTTTCTTTTGCCCACCTTGATCTGTAACATTGTCCTCATAGTCACAATTGCCGGATTGGGAATGAGCCTTCTTGATGTCAGTATTGATACTTCCATGGTGACAATCATTTGACTGTGTGAATAAGTCCTCCTTAGTCTGCCCCTCTACCTCCCATGTTTTTTCTTTATGCTTATTCAGGATTGGCTCGCTGCTGGAAGGTGGGATCGCACCTGTCTGATCCAGCTCATTGATTGGTCCAGTGCTGCTGGACTGACCTTTAAACTGAGAGTCATTATGGGAAAGCAAACATGCATCACTACGTCGACTGGGGTCACTAAATGATTTCTTTTTAGGAGGTTTTCCATTGCCGTAACCGTCAGTCATCAGTCTGTCCATGGCTCCTGGCTCAGCAACAATGCTCCTGATTACCCCACTGTAGTCACCAACTACCTCTTCCCAGAGTCCGCCATCACTGTATACAGACAGGTCACTGGCCACACTTCCTTTGTGTTCTGAAAAGGTGGGTATAGCAGGGGACTCTGGTGGTCCTCCTCCTTTGAGAGCAAGAGATCCTAAAAGGTTGCTGTCAACAGAGGAAAAATTGTCTTCCTCTGCGACGGAAGAGCATCTTTGAGGCATTGGATCACTGAGGGAGCGATAGACTGTTGAATCCCCATTCCCATCAGCTGCTGCTGTTGAATCTGTGTTACTGTTACAACCCTCTGAGGCTGCGTTACTGTTATTAGGAGGGGAGAACTTGCGTCTTCGACGGACAGCACTGGGAGTATCAGGTGCTTCAAGGCCTTCTGGAATACCCGTCAATGCCAGCGGTACAGAACTGCTGTTGTTGGTTGCCTCATTGGTAGCGTCGACACAGTTGAGACCAACGATGGAGTCTGTGATAATGCCGTCACTCTCTTCCAGACAGGAGGGAGGTATGCTGACTTCATTCAGACGAATCGTACACCCAGTGTTGTTCTCCATCATTTCCTCTCTTTCCTTCTTAAGCCCTCTCTCTTCATGGAGCGCTGATTGTTTCCATATGGTGACAGGCTGCCCTAGTACATCCCTAGCAATGCATGACCCCAAATTAACCCCTCCTGACCCCAAGAAAGCCCTCTCGGAGTGGTCAGCGCGGCCAATCTCTGGCTCTGTTACAATCCCTTCATCTGTTAAACTAGACTCGTGGCCTGAAAGTTCATCCACAGAGCGGTCAAAGCACACGCTTTCCTCAGAGTCCCCCTTCAGTAACACCCTCGCGGTCTCTCTGTTCTGTCTCGTCACCTTCTCCTGGTGGTCTGTATCACTGTTGTTTAGCTTCTCCAGCTGCATACTTTGTTCATCCCTCTCTCTCTTCTCCCTCTCCCCATTCTCTCGCTCCCTCTCATGTTTATCTCTTTCCGTTGTGGTTTTAAACTCAGCCCATTTGTCTGTTCCTGCCTCACCTTCAATACGCATTCCTTTTCTCTTTTCTTCATCTGTTTTCTTGATCTTAAAACATTTATCCTCATTCACACTTGTCACATCAATATCATCATCTTCTCTGGTGCTCATCTGGCAGATATCCTGAATAACCTGTCTGGCTTCCTGCACATATCTTTCTTGCATTGGTGTTGGCATCACTTCCTCCTCGTCGTCATTATACCCATAATCCAAAAACCTTTGGCCTCTTCCAAGCCTAAAATCACCACCATCACTTTCTACTTCTCTGTCTGAGATGGAAACCCTGCCTCCATTCTTTTCGCTATCCAGGTCAAGCTGTTGCTCAGAAGTGCTTCTTTTGGTTGTACCACCTGCCAGGTAACACCGCACGGCTGTCGGGGATTTACCGGAATACGTGAAAGATTTTGCACGCCGCAGGGTAGCCGTCAAGTCTTTGAGTGACAAGCGACGACCAGAGGGCAACAAGGTCCCACCATGACTCTGCGGGCCCACTCCACATTTAATTTCCTCACTCGTTTTCCGCACCTTCAGCTCTGAAAAGTCTGATTTCAGGAAATGTAGCAGTGTCATTGTTTCTGTTGTGATATCAGGGTTGGACTTGGATATTCCATTTATAAAATCTGCGCTATCCCCAACAGTTGTTTGCTGTAATCTCACAGTCTCAGGTAATATTCCTTCTCTAGTAAGGACCCCAGAAGGGGACATGTCTACGGGCACAATCTTGGGGCGCGTTCGCACTTGGGTACGAGGGAAATTATCCCCGTGTCCAAAGCTAGGGGAACGGTACATGGTAAAATTCCCAGAGTATGTTTTACTCAGCATAGACGAGGAAGCATTTCGGGCAGTGGTGTCTCCACCGGTGTTCGAAAACTTGTTTGCTCCACAGTTGGTGCAGCTAGCTTGGTCCTCCACCTTCAGTGTCTCAGTGCTGGAATATCGGCTGCTATAACGGGAACCACCAGAACTGGAACCAAAAGGGGGGATGTTGACCTTTGCTACCCGAGAAACACCAGGAAGTGTTGTGGATGCCACAGGTGAAGAGATTCGCTCCCATTGCTGCTGCATCCTTGCTCTGTTACTATGAAAAGTGGATTCTCTTGCAGAGTGGCTCCGTGATACTCTTGGAACAAACTCTCCTCCTGTGGTCGCATGGCGGGGCCTATCCAAGCGCTCCATGGTCACGGACGGCTCACTGTCGATTTCGTCTGATTCGCTATCATGATCGTTATAATCATCACGGCCTGTCGCTAAAGCACCACCACAGAACCGCTTCTTCTTTCTCAGAGAGCGGCGCCGCACAGCCTCCTTACTGGATGAGCCAAAAGAACCAGGGTTCTCCTCCTCACTGCCCGAAGACCTCCCAATGCCCTTCGCATTCCACCGGCCATTTTTACTGCGTGACAAATAACCGCCACCTCGCTCTGTGACGCCCCTCTCTCCTCCACTGATGTCAAAAAAAGGATGCGAGGGACCAGTCCAGCCCGCACCTCCTCTTTTTCTCCCGCTATGCTCCTCCTCTTCGTCTCCAGAGCTAAACCTACAGCGTGAGCTACGCAAAGAGTCAACTCTGACAGGGGCTGAGGAGGGAGCTACAGTCGAGAAGGAGGTAAAGGCTTTATCTGGAGCACGGAGGGGGAATAAGGGGAGAGAGGCGGGAGCTGTAGAGGAGCTATGTGAGGAATGTAAACTATCCCTCGCCAGCCCGACCCCCTGACTAACCCTTCTCTCCCTCACTATCGGCTCCTGAAGAAAGGAGGCGCAGAAGGAGGCGTCCTGGCTCGCCGAACGGCTCTGAGAAGTAGTAGCAGAGGTCTGAAGGTCAGGGTGGGGGTCTGGGGTCAACTCGATCAGTGTGGGAGTTTTAGAGGCAGCCTCTGCCTCTGAGCCGGGGCTGTGAGATCTGAATGAAGATGAGTTACTTTTTTTATCACGGTAACCCTGACAACAAGTACGAATGCTACTGTTTTGGAACTTATTTTCACCAGAAATTGTTTCGTTCCAATAACCTGGTGTTTTTAAGTGTGCCTCCTCATCAAGTGCGTACTGCTGCTCATTGATTTTGGAATGCAAGTCCATAGTGTCACAAGGTGTCTGCTTGACAGCAGTGCTGTTTTGGCTCTGTCCTTCAACTAAGCTCCCCTCAGATGAACATGGACTTCTGGCTTCATTAACTGAGGAGTAAGATGACGGTTTGCTGTTTTTATCCAAAAACGGGCCACGCTCAGGGTTGCTCTGCTGGCCAAAATCGCCTTTAGCAGCCTGTTTGAAATTGTCACAAGTGTGGCCTTGCTTTTGTCTCTCATCAAAAAGCTGTCTTATTTTGGTCACACTGGGCCATTTATCAGAGTTCAGGGGAAGAAATTCACTGCAGTGATAAGTTCTGTGAGCTTTTTTATAAGGTCCATTAATCTTGACATCCTCTTCATCGTTGACAATATAAGTCTTTGGGTGATCAGATGCGGAAAAAGAAATGTTCTTACCACAGTTGTCGGTTGTTAACGGTGCACAAGTCCACCTTTGACTTCTTTTCTCAGAGTCCGACACAGAAACAGAATCCGTGGCGGAGTTAAACTTGTGCACTTTGTCCAGGAAAGACCTGTTGTCCGGCAAGATTGCTGCACCGCCGTCCTGGTGCAAAGACAGTCGAGACAGAGAGCTGCTCCTCCTGACGCGAGGAAGCGTTCTGCTCTCACGCGGCGCTGCTGCACCGTCTCCCGGCCGGGCGTTGTGGGTCCTCTCGCCGCCGCCGCCGCTGCCGCTGCTGCTGAATTTCTCGGTGAGCTGGCGGATAGAGGGAGAAATGGAGGAGAGAGGGGCGGAGGAGGCTTTCTTTGGCTGTGCGGTCGCGGCAGTTGCGGTGGCGGAGATTTTGGAAACTTTTCTTGACGCGCTGACGTGACGCCGCTCTGGCCGGCTGGGCTCCAGAGGAAGAGAGCCGCCGGCTGCCTCCGAATCCTCACTTCTGTCGGCGCCCCACGACCCCAACTTTTTCAAAGACACGCTGCGGTTCGCCGGTGCACTCCTATTGTGTCTCTCTGCCATTGTTCATAGTTGTCTTTGTCGTACGTCACGCCGCATCCTTATTTTTAATCAAAAGCCATTCGCACCTTGTAGCAACAACTTTTACCAAAGTCTCAAACACGCAGGTCGCTCCTCTGTTGTTAAAACTCACATGTTGGCGATTCCACAGACGAACTTTGTTGAAGTGCTCGCCAACGCTCCATTGTTGGCTAAAACGTGGGCCCATAAAGCAGGTCAAGCTCGCATCTCTCTGCTCATTCCCAAAACTGTTTGTGGATTCCCTATTTTGGCATGATTTGAATTTCCGTGACTTGTCTTGTTTCTGTTTTTTTTTTTTTTTTTTTTTTTGTGCATGTTAATGCCTGAGATAGGGCAAGAGGGAGTGGGCGGGACTAGGGGGATAGGGGCAGTCATACCCCCCTCGGGAACTAGAGAGGAAACCCCCCTCTCTTTTTGATAAGAGGAGACTGATACTGTGCACTGAATGGATATACTGCAGTCACTGCAGAAGCATTGCTCGAATTGGTAGTCCACGCCTGTTTCATTTTTTGCATCATTTAACAGTGAACATTTTCACTTTCTCGAAGGTGAAAGTGTTGAATTGCCAGCATCCAGGAATCCTTTACACTCCTACACAATAAGGCCTCTGTGGTGCTTCCCTTATAAAGTAGTCTACTTTACGTGTCCTCTTGTTCTGAGGGGGGAATTACACAGTAACATGGGGAAACTTTGACCACAGCTCCCTCGAGAGGATAATTGAAAATATTACAGATAGAGTCTTTAAAGTAAGGGGAGGGCAAATTTTTGAAGGCCACATTTTGTTTTTAAAGCGAAACGTTGGCCTGTTCATCTGTAGAAAAAAAAAATGCATGTAAAATTTATATTTAAAAATGTAGTTAGATGAGTTGAATGTCTGTAAATGTACAACCCCAATTCCAATGAAGTTGGGACGTTGTGTTAAACATAAATAAAAACAGAATACAATGATTTGCAAATCATGTTCAACCTATATTTAATTGAATACACTACAAATATAGTTAATGTTCAAACTGATAAACTTTGTTTTTAGCAAATAATCATGAACTTAGAATTTTATGGCTGCAACACGTTCCAAAAAGCTGGGACAGGTGGCAAAAAAGACTGAGAAGGTTGAGGAATGCTCATCAAACATCCCACAGGTGAACAGGCTAAGTGGGAACAGGTGGGTGCCTATGATTGGGTATAAAAGGGGCTTCCCTCAATTGCTCAGTCATTCATAAGCAAAGATGAGGCGAAGTGCACCTCTTTGTGAACAAGTGCGTGAGAAAATAGTCCAACAGTTTAAGGACAATGTTCCTCAACGTACAATTGCAAGGAATTTAGGGATTTCATCATCTACGGCCCATAATATCATCAAAAGGTTCAGAGAATCTGGGGAAATCACTGCATGTAAGCGGCAAGGCCGAAAACCAACATTGAATGCCCGTGAGCTTCGATTCCCTCAGGCGGCACTGAACAAAGTAAATTCTCAGTGGGCCAGATTAAAGAATGGAGCCAGTAGCATCCTTTGCCCACTCCTCCATTCAATACTTGTGATGAATCTACTAAAGAATGTCTTCTCTCTACTGTACGAGATGCATCCATTCAGTAACACAATCAAACAAAAGGCTTGGTTTAAAGCATTGTGCAACTTTTAATGTTGATAGGGTACAGTGCTAGAAGTTTGCATTCTGACGTTATTGGTCTTGTGCATTCAGGGTTTGCTCACAAAATCCCATTTGGTTACAGCTGTTCAATCAATTTAAAGGGCCTGTACACACGAGGAAATAAAGGCATTCATAGTGACAGGTTTAATCAGTGCATTGACAACATCCAATAAATTGTTCACTGGCAAAACAGAAGTATCAGCATATTTAACTCACTGTGGTGACACTATTTTACAGACGTAAAAGACGTGTTGGCACAGTTCAGAACAATGACACATTAAACACAGTCAATATTTCCGTAAGTGTTTACTTATGGCATTATCGAAAATGTCAACTTTAAGCATCATATACGATAAATGTCAACCTTGAAAAATACAAAACTATATTTAAAAGGAGACGTGAGACATTTTCTAGGAACATAATTAACAATACATGGGCAAATTGTAATGCAAGAATCAGTCAACGTATTCATCTCGTGAAGTGCCACAGCATCATAAAACAAGTGCTGTACATTGGAATGGCTCAAAACTAATGAGATAATGTGCTAGAAAAGCAACGTCAAAGCAGAAATGTTAGGTCACAAATTGAAAAAAAGAAAAGTACTTTGATAGGCTTATTGCCATCCAGTGGAGAAAAAGGCAAGAACAAAAAAGACAGATTTGAGAGAACTTTGAAAAATGCCACAAAAATATTGATAGTTTAAGAAAACATAATACTGAACAGTAGGTATTCTTGCTGCCACAACATCCACTATCATGTTGCTGTAATTTACAATAAAATACCTGATGCAATGTTACACAATATACAATATAATGTATATACTTCATAGAACCATTTCATCCAAAGTTGTAGAGCACACCAGGAGGGAGAGAAAATCTTACGAGACGTTCACATTGTTCACTAGCAAGGAAAACTGGCTTTAACCTAGTGCATTATTTAAACTGACCATTTACAGTGATTTGAGCCTTTCGGGGTGTTTTGTGCAAGTGAAACGATAGCTGCAGCATATTCAACTCATGTAACAAAAATGGAATTCTATTGCTAAAGCTAGTATGTGGTTACACTATTTTAAACATGTAAGGCTTGTTAGGACAGGTCAGAACAATTGTAAGTAAACAACAATTAATTGTAAGCATCATGCACGGGCAAACACCATCTGAATGGTGGGTTTATATATATATATATATATATATATATATATATACATATATATATATATACACACACACACACACACACACACACACAAAATTAAGAGACCAAAATAATAAAATGATACCTTTTTGGGTATTTTTCATTGATGACATGACAATATTTCTAATTGCAATTTTTATATTTGAAATCATTTTTACTCAAACAATACAGTATACGTACCTTGAAATAACAAAATTGGAGAAACTGATAATTTTTCAGTGGTCTCCTAATTTTTTCCAAAGCCTTTCTCACTATACTGTATAAGGGGAAAAAAAGTTGGTGGCCATGTCGAGTCATGCAGAGCGGTCCTTATCCCTGAAAGTAGTGACTCTGAGAACGAACCTTTTGGTGCTCCGTCTGTACCGTGGCTGAGTGAAGTAGAAGAGAATGGGATCCAGAAAGCTATTCATACTGGCAAACGGTCTGGTGCTCTTATAGATGATAGAAAAGAGGTTTCTGGTCTTGCAAGACACACTAGGCAGCGTGCGCACCACCAGGTACGAGGTCTTGGTGAGGTGAAAAGGCAGGAAGCTGATGCAGAACGCGGCTGCCACCACAATGATCATTTTCACAGCCCTGTCACGTTTGTCCCTCGTCTGGATGTTGACGCCTTGGTAGGACACGGGGAGGCACAAAATGCGGGCCATTTTGCAGTAGCACATCATCACACCCGTGAAAGGGATGAGGAAGCCGAGGCAGGTGAGGGCCATGCCGTACGGGTAGTAGTGAACAGACTGCTTTGGTGTACTTAAATCGTAACAGACGGTGCGGTTTCGCTGGATCCCCATGGAGGCAAAGTGAAACGTGGGCGCACAGAGGAGGGCCACCACCAGCCACACCCCTCCGCAAATGAGCCAGGCCAGCCTGGGGCCGCCTTGCTTGTGCCACATCGCCAGAGGATGACAGATGCCAATGTAGCGGTGCACACTGATGCAGGTGAGGAAGAGGATACTGCCATGGAGGTTACTGCAATAATAGGACCGGACATTAAACATTACTGACTTCTAAACCAGAGACACCCGATATGAGCGGCTGAAGTTGAAGACTCCTGAAATCAAACAAGTCGTAGCTTCTTCCAATTTTTCAAGAAAATACCTCTAAATTCGTACAAATCTCACACACGTTTTACTTATTCTTTGGCTTTTTTGCGACATACACTACCAAACAAGGAGCAGCCTCAGAGAACAAGAACATGAAACTAAACGAAGAATAATATTGGAAGTTACATGACATAAGCTTTCAAACATTGACTTGTTATCAGAATGAGAATCATCTTTATTTGCCAAGTATGTCCAAAAAACACACAAGGAATTTGTCTCCGGTAGTTGGAGTTGATCAAAGTAGGTGTAAATTATCAAATGTCTCAGTTAGTTATAATGTAAATGTGGGTAACAATTAGAAATGCATCCATCCATTCATTTTCGATTAATGCTTATCCTCATTATGGTCACAGGTGTGCTGGCGCCTATCCCATCTGACTTTGGGCGAGAGGTGGGGTACACGCCAGCCAATCACAGGGCACATCGAGACAAACAATCATTCACACTCACATTCACTCCGACAGGCACTTTAGCGTATTCAATGAACTTCATACGCATCTTTTTGGAATGTGGGAGGATGCTGAAGCACCCGAAGAAAACTTACGCAAGCGCAGGGAGAGCATGCAAACTGTGAGACACACATGCTAACCACTCGAACACCGTAATGGCATCTTCTGAAACATACTGATTTCTGTTTCTCGTTGAACCAGATTGTTTTAAAGTGAGGACGTTATTTTGTACGTCTAGAAAAAAAAAAACAAGAGCAGCCTCACCTGTAGAACTGAAATCGGACCAGTTTGCATGCAAACTCCCCAAAGGGCCAGTAGTCATGACTGCCGTAGTTGTAAATGAGCAGGGGAAGTGACGTCACATACAGGAAGTCAGCTATGGCCAAGTTGAGCATGAAGATGTTGCTGCGGGACAGACTGGGCCGCCTCCTCCATATCTTCAGTATGACAGCACCGTTAAGTGGGATGCCAAGCAGGAAGACTAAGGTGTAGACAGCCGGGAGGAGGATCCGTTTGAAGTCCTCCTTGTAGGTGCAGCGCAGGAGTCCTTGTTGGCTGACATTACCGACGACTGCCAGCAGAGCAACAGCTGTGTTTGGATCGGTGGACGGGACGCTTGTGTTGAAGACATCTGACGAGAAGGTTTTGGGGATGAGAGTTTGTGTTGTGAGGGACTCCAAAAAATGTGGCAGCTTCATGTCTTGGACAAGAGACAAAGAGAAACAGTCATTACCACCACTTATCATTTAATGCAAACATGTTGAAGCAAGCATGAACCAGAGCTAACATTGGACAGCCTGTACATAGAATACAGTATAAGTACAAGGAGAGTCTGTCTTGCTGAAAGAGGAGAGGAAATACACGGAGGTACTGTGAGGACAATGTGTTGTTAAATCATAATAAAATACTTATTACACTGATAGGGCAACATTTTGTGTGTGTCTGTTTTTATTTTATTTTTGTTTCAGTTTACATGCACTATTTGATAACCAACAATTATTTGAATTTAAAAACATTGCATATCATGTCATTTATATATTTGAATTTGATTTAAACCTGATTGTGATTTATCAGTTTAAAAGCCTCTAATTAATTTGATTATTTTTTTAACCAAGTCTCACAACTAGTATTTACATATAAAAAAATGTGTTAGTTCTAGTGCAAGCTAGTTCTTACAGCCAGACACTTTCCGATGCCACAGTAACATTTCGGGTTCTAATGGTTATCATCTTATTTTTCCTTTTTTGCCATAAATGTTTCCCTTTTGTGATGGCGCCACACAAACAGTAAATGCTCACTTTAAAGATTACATTGTAACGTACTCCTTTTTTGTGGTTAGTAAAAAGTTAAGTCAAGCGTCAATACATTGAAGACCACCCACCAGAGGGCGCAAAATATAAATATGGAGGTGTGTGAGAAAAGTTTCAGGGCTGGTGTCAGACATATGGTGTGGTACCATTTTATAGTCAGTCCCCAATATATGTAACCATACAGGAGGGCCGAAATTAGTTTATGAAGAATTCAAATCCCAACTACAAAGTGCAAGTTTGAAGTTATCCCCCTAAAGTAAAAAGGCTTTTTCACACAGACGTCTGATGCTCTCGACTTTCCAATGCATTGTGTGCGCGCTGAGGGAGCGTTAGCGCGTTTTGACGTGATGCCGAGTGGGGCCAATTAAAAAAAGTAATATACCAAGATGTCTCTGCGGGAGGCTTTCAAACACCCTTTCAAAGCTCCCTGCTCAGCCTGAAATACACCTGCAATACACCTTTCAGTTCCTGAAAGGGATACTTGAGTAAAAGTATCTGAACAGAAAATAACCTTGGTAGAAGTCACCTTTTAGAAAATGACTTGAGTAAAAGTGACTGACATTTGCTGTACTTATGTATCAAAAGTCATTTATTTATCTTACCTGAGAGAGACAGAGAGAGAGATCGAGAGAGAGAGAGAAACTACAAGTGTGCCCACATAAAGAATTTCTCATTACCTGCTCTCATTTTCATGAAGTCCCCCTTACAGGTATCCCTACCACATTAGTACAGACAGGATTAGTTCTTCCACATTGTGCTCTCCGGTCCAGGCATTACTGTCAATGAACAATTTCTTCGAATTTTTTTTTGTAGTGTTAAGTAAGTGAGTGAGTAACAAAGATGGTTAGGGCACATGTATCGCAGTAAAAGTAGACATTTTATTCTTGAAATGTAGGGGAGTAAAAATGAAAGCTGCCAGAAGTATGAAAAAATTAAGGACATCTGCGTGAAGGTTTTACTTAAGTGCAGTAGTGTTTGAACGCCGTTACATTTCAAGACTTCTGTGTACTGCCAGTATTTCTAACATCGCTGACAGATACAGTAAAACTCTCTTCAGAAAGTGATTCATTAGTGGTATATTTCACAATTAACACGCACATTGTGTGCAAGGATGCCTAGCCTACACCCTGTCTGCGGTGTTGAATAGTGTGTGTAGATGTCAGTGTCGATGCGTATGGCATTTTTCATAATGTGATTTCGTAATTGCTACGTAAGGGAAGTGTGCCAGGGGCCTGCAGAACATGTCTCCACACTGAGCCGATAAGTAGACACTGATTCACAAAGGCCTGTTAACAACTATTTCTCAGAACTAGCCTTATCTGCCCCTTCTAGCAACTGAAAAGCCAGTGAAATCACCATTCAATTATATTTTTGAAAAACAATATTCCTTGATCTTCTCCAGTGCTTCCAAATCCAATCTACACACTAGGTTTGCATATGTGTCAAGTAAAATCAAGGTGAGAGTAGTGTGTTCTGTTTCGTCTCATTTGGCAATGCAAAGTGAATTCCTCCTGTCACTACAGTAGTGAAAAGCAGTTGGTTAGGTATTATTTAGGTTTTATTTCTGTCCTTAAAAAAAACTCAGCCTAGCACTGTTCTGGTTTCACCACCACAGCCCAGGAAAAGAGAAATGAAAAAACACGAAACGGCTTTCTGTTCCATGCAAGTCCTTGCAGGCAAATCATGAAGCAAAGCAAGAAACATAGGTAACCTCTGCCAATTGAATGAGGCCCAGCAAAAACATCTCCGGCCCCATTTTCAACATCGGTGTCTCAATACGCCTGGCAAAAAATGTGTTGGAGAATACGGGTATTGAACCCACTTTTTTGGGGAGCAAATTTCCCCTTGCAGCAGGTGGGCTCTTCTATCTAACACAGATGGTCTGGAGTCATTACAAGTAGAAGCGGAGTGTGACAAAATAACATGGGAAATCACGTGCAAGTCATTACTAATGCAAGTCAAGCCTCTGGCTCTAATATCATTATATCAGCGACATTAAAAAACATCTACGATACTATCGCTTATCGTGAAAGTTTCTAGGAAAATATACCACCCTGAATAATGTTATTGTGACAGGCTTAGGCGAGTGTCCTAGGCCCATCAGATTTCAAGTAGAAACAACTGCGAACGATAAGATGAAAAAAACGACTGACATCTCCGTGAAGAATGTTAAGTTAAGGCCCGAGTCATCTGAAAGTCCTAACCAACAATCTGACATGGTGCACTTTAAGCACCAACACTTTTCACTAAGTTGCCCATCTTGTGAAATGCACTTCAAATAAAGAACTTAATGTTGACTACATTATTTGTTAATCATTCACCAGAAGGGGAAAAAAAAAAAGAAGTTGAACCTCTAAAACTAAGGTGCTGAATGCGATGCAGTTGAAAATTTGGGTGCACCTGCAATTTATATTGGTGCACCCAAGAAAAAAAAAGTTTGGTGCACCAGTTCAACCAGTGCCAAAAGTTAGTCTAGAGCAATGTGTCCTTTTAAGAGTAGGCAAAATATTGAGGCTACTGCTTTGTTCTGTTAAACGTTGCATGTCCGGGTGAGCCATGCTAGCCTTTTATCATTCGGTTATCGAGAAACGGGAAGCCCAATTGGAGGGTGTGCCAGAGCACAAGGCCCCTGGGAAGACACTTTTTTTTTTTTAAGGAAAATATTTTAAACCGCCCTGTTCCAAAACAGTACAATGCATTCACGTGAAACCAAGATTTAACGAATGAGTAATTTACATGGATTGTAGATGATATCAATGTTAACCTCAACCAAATTTGACTTTTGAATAGTTATGAGGCTTTTTCAGTTATATAGCACCTTTCTACATTCAAAGTACTCAAAGCGGTTTAACGCCATCTCCTGATTCACATACCGAGAACACAGCAACAGTTAGAATGTCTGTTCGTGAAAAAGGTTCCATCAGCACAAGGATGCTATCAACATTTATCTCCAGCAGTTTGTTTACCTTGTTTGTTGCTTCTGCTTCCTTGTGCCTGATTTACAGGATTGCACGTTATATTATTTCCTCAACTATTTCCGAACAAGATCTTCGTTTTAGGTTAGTGGCTTGAGTGTCTTGTCACACAGACCTCATAAATAGCACTCTGCACCTCCTAAGGTGGTTTTGTGCTGAGTTGTCTTGTTCGTGGGTAAGTGGACGTGAGCGATGATGATGAAATAATTGATCCTTGAGAGATTTTACATTGGATTGGAGTGGATTGAAATCAGTCTGATATTAATAAATATGAGGTTCTGTGGTGTAGTATGTCTTGAAGCTATGTAGGCCTAATAGATGTCAGTATGAGGCCCCTCAAATGGCGGCCATAGAAATGAGAAGTAAACAAGAAGAAATTTTTTTTAAAAGTCCTGTCTGTTGTGAGACAATTTTAAAGTAAAATTATTTGAACCTTCGGAATCCTACTCAGAGCAGACATATCGGTATCAGCAGCGGCTTTTAACAATATTTTTTCTGCTGTATATATGGTAGTGGTGAATGTGCACTTGCAGATTTTCAAAGAAATGAAAGCAGCCTTGTAAAAAGACTTTTAGCCTATTTATTTCTCATACCATGTCTAACCATCAAAACATGTCAATACCAGTGTGCCAGTGTTCCTAGTCTGACAGACTATACAGCCTCGGGAATCAGGCTGGTGTTTGGCAGAGAGGAATCTTAACTAAAGACACTGTGACTACGCCAAAGGCCCATGATGAGTGTGCCAGGTATTTACACATGACAGCCCCTTGCCCACGATCCTCTGGGATAGGATCAAACTTTGCCGGGACCCTGAACAGGGTATTATTCAAGCAAGCAAAACTGAGAGACTGAACAATGTGGGCTCTCCTGAAATTAAATGAAGCATTACACGTATAAATGTAAAAGCCAACATTGCAGTAATTTTTGTTCTGCATGAATGGCATTGGCTAAAAATGGGGTACAAACAGAACCTGGCAATTTTCCACCTTTGGAGGTAGCATCAGCGCCATGAAAACGCCTTTGTGTAAGGTAATTCCATTGTGCCAGAAAAGAGTTATGAAGTTTAATATGCAACATTAACTACTCCTGCATCCGTTTTGTAAAATATCCCTGTCCAAAACATATTTCATACGTCACACTAGATGTTGGAACTGAAATTGCCTTCCATCTAGGGCTTGATTTAAAACGTGTGGTTCAAGTGACACAATTCAGAAATTCTTCATGGCAAATTAAAAAAAATTTAAAAAAAATGAAAACTCTTATCAGATCAGAATCAGGCTGCTTTCAAATATGGATACAAATCTGATATGATGTACTGTCAATATAAGCTTAATGTCATCAAAATACACACCCATATATGTCAAAACAACACAACACAGTGAAAACCACCTGCTTTAAATCAAACTACAGCAAACGCATAAAATATTATATATGACGTAAATATTATACATAAAGAGGCGTGTCCATAATTAAATAAGCAAAATAATTGCCAATAGCGGCCAGTGAAGTGCCAAGGTTAACCCAGTTTAAATCAATGGAGAGAAAGATTCAGCCCTGCCCACCTATACTATACTATGTGTATGATTTACAGACTGTTTATTGCTGTTTTCTTTTTTGCAGCATGGGTGTCTGTGCATGCAGGTTATTTCTAGACTTTACACCAATTTTATCGGCCTTGTCGGTATCGGCCGATAATTAGCATTTTATGCTGATCGGCTTTAATGACATAATTTGCCAATCTAATCAATTACGGCATTGATCGGCTCCACAAAAGACATTTACTCAACATCGCCGCGTGCACAGTATATTTGAATCCAAAAGCTAGTTTATTTTTAGCCTTGTCGCGTGTCTTTTGACGTAGTAATGGAAATATTTGACGGCCAATAAAGTTATTTAAAAAAAAAAAAAAAAAAAAAAAACGTCGGCGGTGTGGAACAGACAACATGTCTGAGACAGACAACACGTAATCAGACTACAAGACAAATTTGCTCTATGTCAGACTACTGCAATAAAATCTTGTATACAGACAACACGTCTGAGACAGACAACGCGTAATGCCCGGATCAGACTACAAGACAAATTTGATTGCACTCTGTCAGACTACTGTAATAAAATCTTGTATTTCGATAGCACCACATCCCGTTTTTTCCGATCACTGGGCTTCATCGTGTCAATGCAAACGCGACTGGATACACTCGTTACCATGGCGATGACAACAATAAGGGATCGCGCCGTGTGTTTGTAAGAACAAAATGGGGAAAAAACGTGTGTTGGTGGTCACCAGTGCTCAGGAGTGGACGTTCGTTTAAGGCTTGCTCGAGATATCTTCACATACTTTTAATACGATACGGCTCGCAAGCAGGCAACAAAAACGTTATGTAGCCGAGCAAGCTAGTGGTACAACGAACGGTTGGACGTAAACATGCCGCCGTTCTATCGAATCATGGTCTAAAGTTTCGGTGTGGGTGAAGTAATTTAATTAAAAATAAAGTAATTTAATTACAGTAAGTTAGCATCCATTATTTCTGTCATGTAATGTTGGTTTGACCTAAGTGATTAGAATACACGATCTGACTAGAGCAGTGATTTCCAACTTTGATGGAGCCAAGGAACATATTTTACAATTGAAAAATCTCATGGCACACCAACAAACAAAAATGTCACAAAAAGTGGATTCATTAATTACTGAATGTACTTCCTGCCATCTAATAGATAACCATTTATCATTTGTTCTGTCTGTCACTATGCCTCACTGGCATAAATAGATGAACAAAGATACATTATTTAGTGTAAATATACTTTGAGCAATTAAGTACACAAGTATATACAGTAAACACATCCACATCCCAAAAACATGCATGGTAGGTTAATAGACAACTCCAAATTGCCCAGTAGTTGTGAATGTGAGTGTGAATGGTTGTTTGTTTGTATGTGCCCTGCGATTGGCTGGCAAACAGTTCAGGGCGTACCCCGCCTCCTGCCCGATGACCGCTGGGATAGGCTCCAGCACGCCCGCGACCCTAGTGAGGAGAAGCGGCTCAGAAAATGGATGTTCCGTTTTTACTCTGCTACTGCTTTGAAGCCTTCTTCAACCATGAGTGGACCAAAGAAAAGAAAAGTCAACAGTGAGTGGCGAGCGTTTAATATAGAATAGACTACTAAAGTTTTCAATGAAGTCCGGTCAAAGGCCGTATGTCTAATTTGTGAAGAAACAATTGCGGTTTTATCATCAGCCGTCACTTTTGTACCAAGCATGCTGATTATGCCAACAGCCAATCAGCGCAGGAACTCATGGCGTCGCCTCAGCGGTTCAAATCAAGCTTGCAAGCTCAACAAAACACCTTTGGCTGACAAACTGCCATCCAAGATTCAGTCACACAAGACCCTGAAACAGCGCCACGGGAGCTGCAGATGGAACTGATTGATCTCCAATGTGATACTGTCTTAAAAGAGAAGTTCAACTCTAAAACTGGATGAGTTTTATGCCTCATTTAGCGCAGACAAATTTGCAAAATTCCAGAAGATGGCACAGAGGATGCTGGTGGTGTTTGGCTTTACATGTGTGTGTGTGTGTGTGTGTGTGTGTGTGTGTGTGTGTGTGTGTGTGAGAACAGACTTTTAGTGCGATGAACACCAACAAAACATCCTACAGATCCCAGCTGAGTGATGATCACCACAACAAAACTAACACCAGACTCTGATGCACTGGCAAAACAAAGTGATCAATAAAACACTGTTCCCATTAGAAGTAAATCTAAGTATGCCTTTTTTTGTTCGTTTATTTTTTATATGTAAGCATCTAGTCATGGCTTGGCCCGCCTGTCAAATTTTAAAAGTCAATGCAGCCCCTGAGCCAAACAATTTGCCCACCCCCGCCCTAAACCATTCAAAATAATTTACATTATAACGTAAACATTATTGTGTTTGACAATATATACTTCACTATATTTATAATGTACCTGTGGATAAATAAGCGAAGCCTGTGGCCTAAATGTACGTACGTTTGTGGCTCTGACCGGCCGTTCAAACAAGCAAGCATCTTTGAAAAAACTATCGCTCCCACGTCCTGATTCTGGAGCAACCCGGTTCTCCCAACAATTAATCTATCTTTGTATGGTTTAATAAATGTGATAAAGTACAACATACTGTTTGTGCAGCATCAAACACATGTTCACATATCCAATGGCTCAATGTGCGGCAGGAAGGGGGAAGGGGGGTGGGGGGTCGCTTCGGGTACGTGGAAGACGTTTCCTGCTCTTCTTCCTCTTTTCCATCTCGATCATGCTTTCCGTGTCACGTCTCCGGACCTCAGCTGTATGTCAAAGGCAATCGATGTCCGTGCCCAGCTGGGAGAACCTCTCCACATCAAGACAGGTGGTGAAGCGGCAGCAGCGTTACGACCCTCAAAAGTTCTAATCAAGTGGATAAAAGTTCCCGAAAACCACATCGCTGGGTCACTGGCAAGTTAACTTACATGCACGTTAAAAGAAAGGAGATCACAAAAGCAATAAAAACTGGTCAGTAAGGACCAGAGGAGTGCTGGGTCGTAACCACGTGACCACCCACGCAGCTGCTTGCAGCCGACGGCTCCTCAAAAAGAGGTAGATGGTTTTTATTATTGCTTTCGTATGACTATTTTATGCCTCAGAAACACAAAATAATATTTTTAGTGAGCGTTTTACAACTACGTTCCGCCTTTTGCTCGTCAAAATGCCACATTTCTGTGCAGTTATTTCCTTCTACGTCATTTTCGATGCGCCACCAACTGGGCCAGCGCGAGAAATGAATCGGGCATTCACCAAGTATAAAAAAATATATATATAAACTTGACGAATACAGCAACATGTTAAAGGGACTGGCAGGCTTAATCAGCCTTTTGTTACCTCCACTAGTATTGGCTTGGGTGAAAATACTTTTTTTAACAAAAAAAAAAAAGTTGAGAATAGATAATTCTTCTATTGCCTATCGGCTGTTTTTCGTAGTCTGTAAGAATTATGTTTACACACAACGACGCAAATAAGACTTACACGCGTTGTCGCAACAAATACCGGGGAAGAAAAAAAATTAATAAAATACAAAGTATTGAAGGCCCGAGCGACTTACCTTAACCGACGGTTCTTCAAAATCAACGGGAGCATCAACAGGTTGACGATGTTGCCACCATAGCTGAAGACTCACTCCTCTTGCTCGTCCTCAGGCTTTCCTGAAGCTACAAAGACTGCAGGAATGGGAGCACAGCGTAAATAATTCTCTTCCGATATTGCTTAACATAAAAAAAACGGAGGTGGGTTGGATTTATGACTGACTGTGCTATTTTCTGAGAAGTGGCACGTTTAGAATCCTGTACACTTTCCCTTTGTGCGTCCTGCTGCCAGTGATCGTGAGACGGCGCATGCGCAATAAAGTATTTCACATTACAGTGCGCGCGCAGGTGTTTGTGCATGTGCGTGTGCTTAATCCACGACATTGCCTTGTCTGTGGTCAAATTACAAATCGGTTGTGCTTTGACCTTCTTGAGTTTCAGTTTTATCTTTTTATATTTTTCATTGTCATAACTTAGTCACGGATAAGATACTTTTCACTTTTTGCATAGGAGTACTGACTGCATTGAACGTCCATCCGTTTATCCCCACTCGGGAACGTTCATTCAATAGCTATTGGTTTATCGTGAGCACAACTTCAAACAACTCACATGCAACCTAAAGCCATTAAAGGTTTGGGATGCGACTGGCATACATTTATTGAATGAGCCTTTGTCACGCTCATTTGAAACAGACGTGGAAGTTGTCCTTTTCCCCTTTTAGTTTCTTTAAACTAGCTCAACAAATTTCAGAATGTGCTAGTCACTTTGGGCCTGTGTCACACTCGGTATTTGCTCTGATTCAAGTTTAAAGTTGAAGCAAAGTTCAGTTAAATGTTAAGTTTCGAATGTTAAAAGCGGAGATTTTGCCAAGATATTGACAGCCTCCTAACAGATATTTCATGGATTAGGTTTACTCGCCTCACAACAACTGTATGACTAAATTACATTGTGTGTGAAATAGCTTATCCACTTTTCACTTCTAGTCCAGACAGCGCCACTATAATAGAAGAACCACATTCATGTAGATCCCTTGAGCTAAATTGTACAATAGTTTTACTGCAAGCGTTGGAATGTGTGGCTGTCTGCATGCATCACACTGTATTACACTCCTATGAAGTATTGATGAAACAGAGGTGAAATGTTATTACAACCAGAATCTGTTGGTTTTCCAGGCCGTCAATTAGATTAAGTGTAACTTCTAAAGCCCTAAAACAACTCTAATAACAATTTTAAAAATGGGTTTTACATAGGGCTCATCTCCTCAAAGTAACACTTTTAGGACTGTGTAAAACAAAATTGTAAGGAATGTCTATTATAATTGTAGATTATAAATTGAGTTACTCCATGAGGGATGAGAATTAGTACCATAATTTCATGTTCAGAATGGATATTTTTAAGAGGACATCCATACAACGACCTGGCAGCTCTTGAAAAGCATTGTATAGAAGCACATTTTTTAAGGTTTACGTTTGGATTAGAATTTCAAATATATTTTGAAAATGATATATGATTGACTATGATTTGGAATTTTAATGCCAGATCAGACTTTACCACATCACCTGACATTGCAATGTTGAGACAACCTGACATTGTGACTGTACAGACACTAATAATTTTATGCAGTGCAACAAATACAAGTAGTATTAACATTCTAAAGTGTCATACAATTGCAAAAATTAATAAGAATAGAAAAACCTCAGTTTTGATTTTTTTTTTTTAATCAAATCTTGATGACTTGTGACAAACACCTTGATATGCAGAAGTTTGGATGATCCAGGTCACCACCACATCGTACTGAGCAGCCCTTACAGAGATGAGCCTAATTTTCCTATGTAGTAAATGCTTCTGTCATGTTCATAGTTCACATTTGTAATTTCCAGTGCCCTTGTGTGGTGGTAGTATCACAATAAAACTAAAGACAAAGAAAAATACAATTTATGTAGTAAATACTTTAGATGCTCTAGCTTGTCATCACACTTTGTGGTTTGACCAAAATTTTCAGTGACTTTTGAGGCGTATAAGATTTTGTTTCTAAATTGGAAAAACTAAATTTGAATTGTAATGCTCCATTGAAGTCTTTTAAATCTTACGACACAGAACCTAAGATCAAGACTCTTTGGGGAACAACCTGAAATAAAAAGCAATTCAGAGCTTCATAATTGGGTTAGACTGTGTTGAAAGGTCCATCCCAAACAGACCATAACTATCAACTGAATACATTAAAAACTCATTTACTGCCAGCCTTCCCAGTCAACAGGGATATTTGACTTCTAAAACCGTCAATGGCAGTGAATGTGCTGTTTTAAGTCACAGAGTGCATATGGAATACATTTTTTTTAGCAATTTTACAATCACCATAATGACCTTACAATAAACACATTCCTTCTGAGAAGAAAAAAAAAAAAAAAAAACAAAAAAGTTGAGCAAGGCCCTGTCCAGGTGTGTGCCATTGTTCAGTCAGCAGTTCTGACTTGTGCGTGAGTGATAGTTCATGTTGCACAATCCATTTGAATGACTGAGGTAGGGGAAGAGAGAAGTGAAAGAGTGCCATCAGTATGTTTGACGACTTTTTTTAATATTAAGGACACATTTCCTCAGTGTGTGAAGAAAGCAAGTTGCACTATATAAACAAATGAGTATTACTGTATATAGCGTAAGTTTCTGTATATACATATGTACAGATACAGTTCTTGAATAATTATAATTGTGTATAGATAAAGACAAATCAGATGAAACAGTCTTCCTTTTATAGGAAAATTTTAATAGTTATTCAATGTTCTACATTTTACAGTAAATATACAATTACAAACTTGGCTTAGTTATAGTACTAAGATCACTAACTGATCTTACAAAAAAATAACCAACATAAAAAACAAAATAAAAAAAACAAAACAGATTTACACTTCATATCACAAGCCTGACGCGGGTCCTTCACTCTGGACCAAATAGCTAACAAACAATTCACTTCTCTCAACGCTTAACAGACGTTGGGCTTCAGATTCCAAACACAACCTTACGGTAAATACCATAGCATGTGCAAACTGGGTACCATACTAAAACTTCCAAAAGTTGGTTTGTTCCTAATACTTGATCTGAGAGGGATGGATGCAAGTATGCTTTCTTTCTTTCTCTTTTTTGGAAGACATGGAATTTCCACTTTTTGCATCACATTTAGTGTCAAATTGAACTGATAAGTTATTGTTGACAATTTGAAATTAAAACGCTGCAGCAGAACATCCAAGACACTATTCACTGTGATACTAGTGTTTTAATTTGTATTTAAGAATAAAATAAGACTTAGCAACTGCAAGGCAAAAAAAATGAAAGGAGGAAGGAGTGGTGAAAATGGAAAGAGGTTCTCTGAATGGTTTGGTCGCACTTTTCACTGTCAAAGTGAAAAAAAACAAACAAAAAAAAAACATGGAAAATAGACCAGTAAACTTTTTCCATACAATGCTAAGGACAGAATAAAAAAAGCAAAGTACAACTACATTACCCCCTAAACACATCTTAAGTGTTTAAATGTCCATTTCTAATTTAAGTGCAAATTGAAATCATCGAGAGGCAAGGAATGGAATCTAATGAGGAAGCCCCACCATGGAAAACAACTGCTTTGAGCTAATTGTTTTGGGTAATGATGTAAAACAGCAGAGCAGATCTGCCTCTCTAGCTTACACATTTAAAGTGGAAATGTGTAAGCACCACTATGTATTTTTTCTTCAACTTTTTATATAATGGCAACAAGGCCAATAAAAAAAGTCAGTCATGTAACTACTGTTCATCAATTGTTAGCATTGTCACTGGCGACACCCGCTGTTCTCATTTGCTTGGATGTGTATCGGTATCTTTAAAAAATACCAAATCTTGGTGGATTTAGTCTAAAGTATAAGTGCCACACTGGGGAAAAAAAAGTTGCCAAGTTATGAGAAGAATGTGATTATAATCTTATCCCCTCTAATTACCATTTTATTCTCATAAAATTCAAACTGTTTTGTCATGACTATTCCTGTAAAATTACAAATTTTCTTTTTGTAATATCTATCTGTATTCAGCTTTTTCCCCACTCACAAGTTAAGACTATTTGTGGAACTCTTTTCCTTTTCAGTGTGGCCCTAATAATCGATAAGTGAGCATTTTTATCTATTATGGTGACGATTTGAGAGGTGAGGGTTGGAATGAAAGGAAAGTGGTCATGGTAGGGATGTGGCAATATTTTGCTCTCCTGTTATGCAAGAGAGCAGAAGGTTTATTATTATGTTATTTAGAGGAGGAAAGAAAAGGCCACTGGAGTTGTGGCATAAAAAAGTAAAACTAAAAATTAGGACAAACCGTAAGAAAAACAGCAAGACAGGTTAAAACTTCGACAGGCAATACACAACAACAGTGTGGGAAAAGAGGACAGTCATAAGAAAACAAGATTCACAGGAAGCAAGACTTAACAAGAGTTCACCAGATACTTAGGATAAGAAAAAGTTACTGAACAACAGTGACGTATGGCACAAAGGGCGTGGAGGCTGAAGAAAGAGTTGTCGGCCTGTCAAACCATCGTGCTTATCCACCTCAGGTCTGTCAATCGTCCTCGACTCAGTCAAGGTGTGAAAATAAAAAGAAGCAACACGGAGGTTTTCAACTATGTTGCAGATGAGTTAACCCTCACCGCAAGAATCACAGCCTCATTTAAACACCCCGACGTCTCCTTCTACTTAGTCAGATACTGTATGTGGAGGACAATATATTGAAGAGGAGCTCAAATAAAATATCAAAAGCACAAACAATAGCTGCCACACGGATGCGACCATGCTTAGCTAGAAATACATTACTGTACCACTTGCTGTATGAATATACTGCATTTTTTTTTTAAACTTCCGATGCTATAGTTAGACACCTGAATATTATGCATACCCATTATGCGGAATAGACCAGAGTGAACAAGTGAAGAAATACTATAGGTTAAATAAAATCCTTGAGACAAATAACATAACTTCTGTTGCCAAAAAAAACAAAACAATCACCAAATAAATTTTTTTTTCCCCTGCTGGATTAAAATGTTATTGTTTTGCTTGCTTATTATTCAAACACCTAAATTACAAGGGCCAATTTAAAAAAAAAAAAAAAAAAAAACATAGGCTTTTAACCGACAGCAGCTTATTGCAATTTGTCTTAAGAATTAACGCTCTAGTGTACCAATGTTTGTGGAATACGAATACCTCACTCAACTTGGTTTTATTTTAATTACAATATAAATGGTGTCTATCACACTCTTGCAGTAAAAAGCTTATAGGTACCTGGTTACTTAGCATTATAGTACTATTTTATTTAGTTTTTCAATTTTGTGCAATAGTTCCTCACGAAGTTATTCAATACTCAAATTGTTGATATGTTCTCTTATTATTGTTAATGGTCGATATTGAGGCTGCATATAAAGCCTACAAACGTTTTGGAAAAGGCAAGGATTTCCCCCCAAAATCAATTCAAAAAGCTGATTACAGAATCACACTATGTTAACAATTATGAGGCATTCCCTCTTATTTTATTGCAGTATCAAGCCTCTACATACCTTTGCTGTAAATGCTCTTTAATACAACATTTCTCTAAAAGTTAACCTATTAATCTATTACATTTTTTTCTGTGAATCCTGAAATGCCGCGGACCTAATTTTTACACCTTCCACCTGCCTTTCCGCAAGCTGAGAACCAATAACCAAAGAGTTTTTTGACAAAAGTGCAATTTTCAGTCTAATGAAAAACCTGCAGACTATCTCCAAAGTGGTTATTTTTTAATTTTATGAAATCTTTTTTTTGTTTGTTTTAAAACAAGTTTTTTTTTGTGTGCAGGTAATGTACATACTCGTCACTCAACAGCAACATGATATTACATTTTAAAGGTTAGATTACAACGTCCTTTTAGTAAAAGACAAATGACCCCCAAAATATTCATACATAGGCTGCATTTTGTGGTTACACAATATGAACTATTTTGGACTTAGGTATACAGTATGTGCAAGTCCGATGCTCTTGCAGAGATTAGCACTGGCAACAGTGAATGTACGAATCTTTTTAAGAAAAGTACTTAAAGCAGATGGATGTCTGCCACTTTTTTTTTTTATAACCCCTTTAAGTTGAACTTGTTTAAAATCGTGTTTTTTTTTGTTTTTTTTCCCCCAACCTGATTTGGCTCTTGCTCCCTGATGCTATAGTAGCTTTCTGTGGTAGATTTGTTGTTTTTAAGACCAAAATGTAAAATCAGTAGATGTTATTAAATGGTCTGAGTATGGTTTTGCAATTGTTGGGTATTTGGTTATTGGTCCTCATTTGGGTGAGGGAATGAGACAACACAGTTTGTGACAAAATATACACTTCTGGTGCAAAAGAGCTAGGTGAATGCATCCCCTTGCAGGTTAGATTCCACAAACCCAAAATGTCTCGCACTGTGAATGGCCACCTTCTAACACAATTCCTTTAAACTCCCTTTGTCCGCCTTGGATTTTCTTGTTGATCAGTAGCATAACAACCCGCAGTACTGTACATTAAGTGCCACAAGGCGGTCGTGTTTTTCCCCAACACAGGAGGCCGAGTTAGTGACTGTGCGAGCGACCACCCACGCCGTTTATGCGATTATTGTAAATATATTAACCTTTGCTGTATGTATTGACTGACATTTAATGATCTAACAGCATGAACAAATAAATGTCACCAAAAAAATGCTCTCTCTATCTCTTAATCAACAGTGTCACAACATGCCTGCATAGTATGTGGCATGAAGTAGGTGACGTATTTTTTTAAGCGTACACTAGAAATGATGCTTGTACACTCCTGATAGTGGTATACAACGCACGTGGAGACATACAGACAAGTGACGGACTCACAAGACAGCGAGGTGTTGGAAGACACGTGAGGCTGGACTGAAAGCGAAACAAAGCTGATGAGAAAAATGGTGAAAAGGAACTGCTGATGGAAACCTGAAACAAAATACAAACAAAGGACAACTGAATGGAAAAAAAGGCAAAGGAATATAATATAAAATAAAAAATAAAAATAAATCAAATAAAAAATAACTAATTGAAAAATTGGGTATTTAAACCCTGTGCTGATAATCTAGCTGTGAGGAAATTTGGCAGCATAAGTCAATAGGTCTCGTATTTGAAATGACTGAGGCAAATGATCTTGAGGAATAAGTGCGCAATACTTTCCAGCCAACTGAGCAGCAGGCAGGACCACATACACCCACCCACCCACACACCAACCCACCCACACACACACACACAAAGGAACAACAACTGTGATTGGTCTGTGTCCTTCTGGAGTTTCAATACAAGCTCAGAAAAAAAAAGTAGGGGAAGGAAAATGTCCTAAAAATGTTGTTTATAATAAAACAAAAATATGGTAATGACTGGTTGGCAAATGAACAAATAAAAAAAAAATAATAATAAAACAAAAGCAGCTTTTGTAAAAATGTTAGAGAATGATATTAAAGTGGCTGTTGCACTTTAGTTTTGTTCTGCAGACATGGTGCCGAGTTCCCATGGTTACCGAGAGTCTGGGTCAGATTTGAGCAGTTGCATATGATGGCGGACTCCAGATCTGGAAGGAGAGAAGAAAATACCAGCGGTAAAGGTTCGTGATGCATTTAATATCAGTGCATTAGTCACGGAGGAATGCAGAGAGAGGAAATGTGATGTGGCTTTGTTGTCAAGGAGACAAAAGAGGATCCACAGAAGGAATAAATACGGAAAGGGAATGAGGAGAGGGGAAAAGAACAAAGGGTGGATGAACACTTACAAAAATTGGTGGGCTCTACCAGTGAGGTGGAACGTAACTGTACCCAGGTGTTCCCTGGGGCCTGTAAGTGGGCACAGTAACGGGGTGTGCTCCAATAGGGGCGTGCTGGGGAGTTGTCAGCAGTGTCCCTTCAGAGAGTTAATAAAGAAGTTAAGAATGTTAAAATGGCTCTTAAAATTTGCCAGTACACTTAATGAATGTGTTAGTATTGTGCTAGTTGGTCCCCTGCAACAGATTTACTTTACTTTAGATTTACTAGATCTTTTGAAATTCAACAAATCTGAGGTCGACGAATGTCCCAAAATGGCTTTTTAAGGTTTTAGTTTATTCAGATTTTAAATATGCTACGGACACAATTCTTAACCTGCTATATACCATACTATATTTGTATACCAGATTAAGACAAGTAATAATGAAAATAATAATAATAATAATAATGATACAGTACACTAGTCGGGCATCCTCCTTCCCGAGAATTGTTGGTGCTAGTCTAGTTAAAACCTCGAGAAAGGATACTGTATTGCTTTAGTACAAAAGCAGTAGAAACCCTGCTCTCGTCGCTGCTCCCAAATAAGGTGGGAAGTACATCGTGATAGTGAACCACAGCGACACAAGAAAGCAGTCAATCACCCGGCAGCTGAGATTTCTACTTTTCAGTCGCTAATCAAAGCTGGTGACCACAGGCATTAATCAGCAGGTACACTTTGCCTTTGAGCTAAAAATACCTTTATGCTCATGACTTGATATATCTCATGTGGGTCTTACCTGCACTCATGGCCATGGTTGTCCCGGCTACCATCCCCATGGCGGCCATGCCGTTGTTACGAGGAGTGGGTACAGGGACGGTGGCTGGGTAGAGGGCTGTGGAGGGGATGCTGTTTGGTTGCACCACAGTGGTGTGATGGATCACATGTGGCTGAGCGGCATACACCGGTTGGGTGTAATATGCACCCTGGGGAGGCATACGCAGGAAAGGCAATGTTAAGATTTAGTGAGTATTGCACATATATTAACACTAGAAGGACTAACACTTTCCCAGTACTAAGGGAAACTATGCTAATATGCATATTTTATCCTTCACAGTACAAATATTGCACTTGTTCTTCTCAAGTAAGCTTACCTGCGTGTACAGGTTCTGCTGTGGGTAGGCACTGCGGATAGGGTACATAGCTGTAGGGTATGGGGTCGGGGTCGGGGTGTATGGAGGGGGTGCTCCATTTGACTGAGTAGGTGGCACTTTGTATGGGGTGCCTGCTGCAGTATATCCTTCAAAAAAAGACAAAGAAGTGTCAGAATAAAATCAGAGGATAGCCTTAACATAAATTCAAATTGAGCCAACATTTTTTGGTCACCTGAGTGATACAAAAATAAAGGGCTACCATCGTATTATAAAAAGAATTACTCACCCAACAAGAAAAATATGATGGGAAATAAGCACCACTAATTGCCTTTGTCTTAAGATCTTATGAAAGTGGTGTCGACAACATAAGGGGCCTTAGGCAAAATTTGCAAAATAAAAAGGCAAGCGGAAAACCTTTATGTTCAAAGAATCTCACATCAAGAAAATGAGAATAATGAAATAAGGTGCATTTGCCTACAAAACCTCCAGATGGAGCACTGGCGCTGTGTTGTTGCTTGTGGAGCCCTCATAACATTGATGGCATATTTAAAAGCACATTAGAAGATGGCACAAACGTCACACATACAACACTGAGGTATTGAAGCAAGTCAGTGGGCACAAGTAATAATTTACTAACAGGCGCTATATGAGAGTCTGGAAAGTGTATATTAATTCATGTCTTCTGTTAAATGTAGTACCTCTGAATGGCCACTCGGAGGAGCATGAAGGTCAAACATGCTACTAGCTAGTGCGGCACTGCTTATGAAAGCAAGCTTCTCTTGCACAAGGACAAGGGAACAAAGAGATGCAGGAGCTTCTCTCTCTCTCTCTCTCTCTCTCTCTCTCTCTCTCTCTCTCTCCCTCAGTGTGTGTGTGTGTTTCTAAAAGTGAGAATGTATTTTTGTGCGCGCATACTAGTACACTGTGACGTAATGCATTGTATGGTTAAAGTGATGATTATTTGTCTCAAATATGATAATTATTGACAGAAATCATTACCAGAGGATCACATCCATATCGTTTCAAGCATAGAAATCTACATATATCCACGTACATTCAGTGGTATAAACGTTGCTAAACAATACATGACAATCTATGGGACACATAACATGACAAAGCACAGAGAAAGGCCTCCAAAGTGGGGAGGGGAGGAGGGGGTTAAACGCTGAACATGTTAAACTTAAAGCCTCCTGGAATAACACGCAATTATGTTATAGAACTAATCCGACATTTTACATATCAATAGATGTTTCATACATTGTATCTATATATATTCCATTCATCCATTGATTTTCTATGCCGCTGGTCCTCATAAAAAGTCCTTTCTTCCTGTGAATATCAGCTTTGTGTTAATTTAAACAGGCCCAGATTTGTGAGTCATTTGTGAGTCAAATGAAATGAGAATTATTTCAGTAATCATACTTTTTGTGACATTTATGATTTATGAGATGTTTCTCTTGTAAAATGAGTGCATTGGCTCAAAATAATTAATTATTGGGAAACACTGACCTAGCACATTAGCCTGAATCAAACTCAAGCACCACCTGACGTGAAATCACACGACTAACCACTAAGCTATAAAATAAGCATTTACGATAAACGGTAGAAGTAATAAACTTTACCTTTAGCATTAACAACAATAAATGAGAGGGACGAGAGGCAAATTGTAACGGCAAAGGTCGATTGCACGAGCTTTTAGTAGATGCATCCAGAGAGAAGCAACACAGAATACTTAAATTACTACAAAACTTCCGGTTTTGCCTTAATCGATGTTAGCTTTTTCAGGTTATGATTTAATAGTAAAAACCTTTTTCAATATAATTACATTGAAGGTGAATTTCTTCCCTGATTTTGTGGCACCCCACGAAGGCTGCGGTGCCATTAGCGCCTGTATATGTTGCTTAATAGCCGATGATGATACAGGGGAATAATAATTATCAAGAAAAAATGTTGAAGCCATGGGTTGGCTCATTATTTTTTTTCCCTAGTTGTGAATGTGTATCTGTGCATGATATCAAGTAAAATTGAATTCTGTTTAGTGCTTTTGGACAGTCAGACTAATTAATGGCTGTGTTTCGGCATATGATCTCCTGCCATCTTTGTGAACTTTGTGGGACTATGTCTAACAGAAAGAAATGGTCTTTTGTATGCGTGTTAGACTGGACTCACCAGGTGGATACCCAGGGCTTCCTGTTTGATATAGGTTTGGCGTATATGTGGGTGCTGTGGTAGGATACCCCCCTGGATAGCCTGCTGGACATCAAGAGAGACAGGCATTAAAACAAGGAAACAAACAGGGAAATGCCATGGATACTGACACACAAACACACATAGGGTAGTGTTTGGCTTGGTGAGTGATGCGCACAGATGGCACTCATTAAAAAAATGTCTGAATTAGAAATACTGTGAGCTAGACACAACCGACATGCACCAATCTAATAGATGAAACACACTTGACAATAAGACGTAGGAGGAGATAATTCAGACATTAGCGACGCATGCAGATGTGCATGTGTTTAAACACAAGTGCACTACTTATGGATCACTACACAGTATAACATTACAAGTCAAGGAAAGTAATAGATATAATTTGCAGTATAAGGTTCAAGATGCACAGAGCGAAAATGGTGGAGGACTAAGGGAGACAACGAAAGCAAGATGACACTGCTTAATGTGTTTGCTATTATTGGCAGTAAAAAAAAATTACTACGACAGTTTATTGATTCGACATGAATGAGTGAATTTTATTTTACCTAAACATTGCAGATTTCTGTTTTGCTTAGCCACATCACAACATGGGTTTTAAAATGTTCTTAATATTGTTGCTTGTGGGCTATTGCATTTAATTACTCTACTGTACCAGGGGAGTACCAGGTCTCTATTTCACATATGGTGCCTATTTGAGAGAAGGCTTTCATTTGAGCTAGACTCGTTGACGTCTGTTGACTGGTGTATTTGTGTTATAATGGAATGGATTGTGTATTCACTTCAGATTATCAGTTTCTATTTGTGTCATTTTAGCATTTGTTCCTAAATCATTGCTTGCAGTTCTAGGCTAAGTTTTTGCAGGACACACTGACATGTGTGTGGACAGTACAAACAAGTTCAGGCGCTCTGATCAATTTGTTCACGTTCCAAATCGCTGCACAGCTATTAAGACCATGCTGCTAAGTATTTTTTGTCGTTGAGTTTTTTTTATAAATGATTTGTTTGTTTTCACATGGGTTGGTTTACTGAAAGGATAAAGCACCCCCACCCCCCTTTTTTAACCAAAACCTCCTGCTTTTGTGCTACTTAGGGATGCTATACAATGGAAAGGAAGTGAAAGCGCTGTTTAAAATAAAAGCCTTTGGTTATGACGGAGACAGGATTTAAAGCCAAGTGTTGTTTACTGTCCAATGTCCACACACAGGACATGTTGCATTTTTTTTGTGTCTGAAAAAGCAGGCATCTTTTGAGGCGATGCCTCCGCTACCCGTGCATTTACCTCAGGCATGGTGTTATCAGAACCGAGGCCACAACTGGCAATATTTTTGTTCTATAACATAAATTAGGCTTTTATGAGTAATGACTTGAATCAAGGACATTATAATAAAAAAGCCGCTCCCTGAGGGTTTTCAACTGATAACAGTTTATACAATTACAATGCAACGTACATTACTTCACATAATCAGTACTGACTTGGGATGAGGAAAGCTGTACTAGTGTACTGTCGCATCTCAGTACAACGTATAAGTTAGTGGTATGTACAGCTGATTGGTAGGTGAGTGACTTACTGTACCTGCGAAGGCCATGTTTTTGGGGTTCCCATAGGGGGTTCCAGGCTGAACAGGGCTGTAGACTGGATTCATGGCTGAAGACAACCTGTTTTTGCTTAAACAAAGTGAAAGAGAGAAAAATGTGATATAGGGGAAGATGAGGTCAGAGTAGAGAGGGGGAAAAGTGGAAAGGATAGGAACATAAAAATTACAAATACATATTTGGATTATCATCAAGTGTACAAAAAGATGTAATCACACAAACAAATCCCAAGCCAAGACACTTACGGCAACATCCAGCCAAAAGATTTTGCCAGTATTCAAAATCCCTCATCAATCGTCACACCTCAAAAGCTCAACAAAAGCCTCTATTTAACGGCAAAGTGTATACTGTAATGGGTTACTCTCCTGTGTAGTGGCGAGAATACAGTAAACGAGAGTTTCTTTCGACTTACCTCTTCCGTCAGACAACATTGGCATGGCCAAGTGTGTGTTAGTGTGTGCGAGTGTGTGGATGTGCGCCGCGTACCTCTTGTGCGTGTCTGGTTGATACATGAAACTGAATTTGTCTGTGGGATGCCCGCTCGCCATTTCTTGCAGTATGCAAATGAGGAAGGAGTGGAAGTGGATATGCAAATCTGAAATTAAAACAGTGAGAATTTATGATTACATGAACACAGGAGAAGGGGCAACCAAAATGCAAAGCAAAGAAAACAGAAAAAAAAGCCAGCATCAGTGCGAACAGTTAGTGAGAGCAGCAGGGGAAGTGATGGTGCATACAGCGTGTGAGTGAGTGAGAGAGTGCAGTGTGGTCACTGCTGTCTCTTTGACAGCACACAAAAAATGCATTAACTAACTCGGCTAGAACTACAAAACTGTCTCCAATGCCAAGTTAAGTTCCCACTAATGCATAATTGATTTACATTCAGTTGAGTAAAGGGCTGTGGGAAAATATATATCTTGGCGAAGCCGACCAAAAAAATTGGTTGACAAAAAAACTTCTGCGTCACGCTAATAAAAAATGTTAATAAAAGCATATTTTCCATTTACCGTACAGAATTTTCTTGCAGACGTACGCACTAATAGACTAGTGAAAAACATTGCTAAAAATGACAGAGGAGCATCTGATTTTTAAGACTGTATTAGATGTGCAATGTACATATAACAGGATCTATGAATGAGCTGAATGGTAGTTGGCTAGTTTGTTTTTTTAACCTAAAATGGTAAATAATTTGTGGAACTCCCTGGTTCCCTCACTATATGGCAATCAGCCGTGCCTAAGAAAGTTTACATCCGTCACTGTGTTGAGCTAGGGTTAAGCAACTTTCTTCATTTTGATTAAATGCGCATTTTATTATTAAACTCACACCCCAAAACTAAAAGCTACAAAGTGACATTTCCAAAAGTCACACCTCTACTTTGACAGCACATCTGGGGAGTGAGATTTGGGATTATCTGTTGGATTTTGAGTAAATAGGAGATTAAACAAGGATGATGGACCATCTCCCAAGTGCGGCCAAAGCGCATTGGACCTGAAAGCGACATTCACTAAACTTCTGTACAGCCGGTGCCCATGAGAGCAAGACCCTTGAATCGTAGTGGCTACATTTAACAGTGCAACTGCTAATGTAGTGTACAATGAAGTCAACGCAACTGTTTTTCTGAAAAAATATCAAAATAATGATAATATATATAATAATTAAGGCTGTGCACGAATCAGTGGTGACTCCAAGTGAAATTCAAGTGGGCGTGGAAAAACGATCATCAAATCAGAATTTTTAGACTCAAATCAGAACGACTAATATCAGTCATGGTTCACAGATGCAAATAGCTATAGACCTCCACCAAGATCTCAACGGGAGGAGACATCGGATAGCCGAACCAGAGGAGCTGCATGGATATTCCTGGCAGCACCACAACTGCAACTGGAAGAGAGGCATCGCTGGAGGGGGACGGAGACCGCGGCAGAATGAATGGGAGAACGTTGATCCAACACAGCGTGGCAAATGACGAGAGCTAGCCAGCCAGCAATGATTTACAGCACCGACGGGTGCAAAAAGCGGGCTCTACCTTTGGTCATGGTGCGGCGAGGAATACTGGTTAAAGTAAGCCATTTTAAACCAAATAGAAAAACCTTTACAGAGGGAGAAGCGGCAGCATGAGTAACTATCTGACTGATTCAAAGGGCATTCGTTACTGTCTACACGAATAATGAATCAGGATTTTGAGGGTGAGGGGCGCCACAATGGCAGATTTTGAAAAGCACTGTTCTGCCTGTCGCGTGCATCATTTGTGTGTATGTGTGTGTTGGGGGGGGGGTATTGGGAGGGGGCATTCAATGAAACTGAAAAGGCACAACACAACATGTGAGCAGACAAACAAGAAAATTAACAGTGCGCAAAATCTTTAACAGCAACATGAATATGCAGCACTAAACAAATTAAAAAATACAGAAAGCGATGTCTTGTGTGGTGTAAATAGAAATTCAGTTTGGCTTAGAGAAATCACATTTTGTATTCTAGTGCCCTATAATGTACAGTATACGCATTTATGTACTGTACTGCACATTACAGTATAGTATTATGTCAAATGGGATATCAAAATGCATATCATCAATTAAGGCTTCACAGCTGTTCAAATCATTGTCATTATTCCAGCATTTTTATGTCATTTTGTCCATGGACAAAAAAAAAAAAAGCCACGTCATAACCAGAACACTTAAAAAGCAACAACACCTTTCAAAATGTGGGATTAATGCGGTCCGCACAAGTTTTAATGTGCAAAAGCACATGTCAAAATAGTGGTAACATTGCTCATTAACACACGCCAAACAGCTAAGATAACCCTGAGGTCATATCCCGCAAACATAGCGCCTACCACTTGCAGACGTCAGTGGACTCTGATGAACGTGTGTGTGGATATCTGTGATAAGTAAGAGTGTCTAAGTACAATTCCCTTTCTTTCGCTGTGTGGCCAGTCAATCTAATGAGAAGATGCTCTATTCAACAATCACTATTCAAGCATTCACCCGGAGAATGTGCCTGTCGCCGCCAGTCAATCAGGTGTATATTACAACAAATATGCAACTTAAGTGAGGGTTCGTGCACACTGGTGCCTTGACTAAAGAGTTTCATATGTTCCATGACCACTCTCTTAACTCAAAACACTCTCTCAAATCATCTTTCCCCATTGAAATGCCATGGTTCCACTCCAACCCTCCATTGTGCTTCTGGTTTTTGCGCCTTGGTCACCAGGGGACAGTATAACACAGACATTGAGAAACACGAAGAAGAGGTAACAAATTGACTCACTAAGCTGTATAGGAATGTCACTATTTAATATTTTTAGAATCGATAATTCTATCGGTCATTCTATCGATTAATCGGATACAAAAATTCCATTGAAGTTTATTCCAAAATATTGTTGTCTATCTGGTATTGTTTAATGATTAAACAAAACCAAAAAAAAAAATAAATAAGCAATATCAGAAAAGACGGAATGATGTACTCGCCAATCTTTCTGAAACAGCTACTTCTTGGGTACTACTTAACGTAAAGGCTTAATAGTTTGATATACACTTCTGATGCTGCTTCGGGCTACATGTCAATTACAGGTTATTCATACTGCGGCTACAAATAAAAAATATTTTCATCATAAATTGAACTGACTTATTTTTTCCCCATAAATTGATAATGATTCAGTTCAGCTTTGGTCCGAAACATGCCAGAAAATAGGGAACAATGTTGATCATTGTTTTCCAATCAGTAAAAGCATATGTTTGCTAATGTTTGATTAAAACAAAGACAATCAGCCTGCAATCATAGAGGACTACAAAAATCAGAGAATATTTACTGCTGAGAGGCTTTCAATAACTAATTTAAACAATGTTTTTAAACAATTAATCGATTTTCAAAGTGGTTGGCGGTTAATATGATTGTTTACTTATTGACTAATTGTGATACCTGTAACTCTGCAGTAAGTCGTTTTTAAAAAGGATAAAGAATATATGCCTGTGAGTATTGTTATCTACAGTATTGTTAATGTCTTTGTGTCTAGCGATACTGTTTGTTTTTAAATATCCCTTATTTAAAGTGTTAGAATACCAAAACTATCAGTGCTATTCATTAGCCTGGTTATGACATTTTGCATTGGGTTGGCATGAAGTTAGTGGACATTCCAAAGGCAAATTTTTGTGGCTGTTTTAAATACACAGAGTGTATTTTCTTTGTTTCATGTTTGTTTTGACAGTAAACTTCAATCTGTAATAGTAATAAATCGCTTTAAGCCTTTAAAAAAAAACAGTGGTTCACTATCTTCCAATGTGCTGTTTGTTATAAAGGTACTTGAGTTTGCTGCCACCATCTCGCGCTCCTATCTCCAATTTTTACTTTCAAGTCAAAGCAAAAAAATGTATTGTATTTTGAAAAGCTGATAATGAATAATTAAAAAATGGCTTCCCCCACAAACGTGATTGGAGTGGTGTGGCATGGGTCAAGAAAGAAAAGATTAAATTTAAGTGCAAATCCAGGAATTGCCTTATCATTGTTAAAAAAAAATAAAAAAAAGACCACCCCAAAAGTTCTTTGGCAGACACTTTCTAATGGACCACCAACAAGACTGAAGTGTTAACTTTTGTCCGGTATTTACAGGAGAACAATTTTACAAATTGTTTGGCCATCTTTTCCTACTTTGTTTCTACCACACGAAATATTACACTAGCCCCTAAATCAGGAAGGACGAATCTACCATTATCTGGCATTATTGATTGGTGTTGGCAGAGGTCTGTGCTCTTGTGTAAGCGTGGAAAAAGAGAAGAGTCTACTCTCTCTGGGGATGTGAAGCATTTTTGGCATCACTGACACTTGGCATGAATGTGGAAACCACATTTATGCTTGCTAAAAGATAATCAGCCAGCATTTGTACTTTGTATTGATTTGTTTCACCATTTGGAAACCATCCAGAGTTGTGTCAAGATTCTCAAAATAATCATCTCAATATATAAAATAATTTGTGCAACCTCTCAGTTGTTGAAGTTTTATATTGCAAAGCTCAACCAATAACCAAAAACATGCCTCTAACTTAAGCAGCACAAACCACCATCATGTTGGCATAGCATGCGATACCTCAGTTCAAACAACATAAATGCATTAAGCCTCTTTTTGTGTTTTGCTTTTTGCACACATAAAGTATAAAAGAACTGCCTTCAACAAGCGGTGTGAAGAAGAATATGAGACGAGAAGAATTTACTGGACAATAGAAGTTAGTTTAGGGACTGTCTAAGTAGCAAGAGTCACCAATACACTAAAGCACCATTATGTCAAAGCCAAACGGTAAGCAGATCTGCAGCATTAGCACAAATTAACATTACCTATGCTAACAGCGTTACCAAGATTAACTTTTAAATGTCCCGTATTTTGGATGGTTAGACCTCCACAGAATGACTCTTACACGGACTTAGTATAAAAGTGTCAATTTCATTTTAAAAAACACCTTGGTTTTGTCATCCGAGTGTCCAGAAAAGGACCCGCTGACAGGTACTTCTGTTTGACCCAATTTTGTATCCGCTTTGTCCATGTTTCCTTTCCTCTGGTTGGTTGCCTCTGTGTTGAAGACCCACTTGTGAGAGCACACGTATTATGTTGACAGCACTGGCTCGGGAACAGAAAGGGAAGGTGATCTTCGCTAGTGACATAGATAAGCTTGAGAAATTTGAATGACCTCATTTCAGGCCTCTCGGCAGAAATAATCTGGAACTCAGGAATGTGTGGATGATTTTAATTCATATTTCACACGTTTACCAAGGCACCATAGAGATTGGGAAATATTAATCCCAAATACTAGAAAAAAGGTGGTTTGGCAAAATATGTCCCCTTTAATAATAATGTTATAATAATGTTTGGCCATGTTGTCTATGTGGTTGTGAGAGGTATTAATGCTTGGTGATGTCATGTACACACGGCTAGATTAATTGCCAAGTGTAATTTAGCAGCTTGGTGTTGTGGCTATATTGAGTGTTGATGAATGCACAGCAAGCAGCCGGCAGCTCCGAACACTCCCCGCCGAGTGAGACGGAATGTGGGACTCGGCCCAAAGAGCGTCAATATCACAAAAGCTAGGTTTGCTATTGCCCCAGAAGTATGATGAGTGGGATGAGGGACACTTGACGCGCACACAGCACAAATTGTCATCACGCGCAGAATGCCGCGGAGATAATCTCTGGGGATTGGTCCGTTTTAGTCCCATGCTGTGATGACATACTCAGCTTTCCCCTTGGTACCACCATCTTTAAAATACAAAACATGGAACAGACTGAGGAGGGGCTGTGCGAGGAAGTGCGCATCTTTATGATGCTAGCATTAACAATTACAAAGATACACAAGTGAGCGAACTCCTGGTGTGAAATTTCCATGGCGGTAGGTTTAGAGGTGTGCCAGCGAAAGTGGAAACTACTACCGGAACTGGCCATAAAATGCAGAGAAACCACCCAGTGGTCTCCTCGCCAATGCCATCCGTAGCGGCACCCCAGACTTGGAGGAGAACTCCAGCACATTTTCAAAACAGCGCGCGTGGGTTGCGCTCGAGTACAAAGGCAAATTGCGCGTGGGATAGCCGCAGTGACGTCAGCACAGTCGCCGCCCGTGCGAGTATCAAAAAGCCTTTAGAGTTTCCGCAGAGTTATACGAGAATTTTGTGGATACCGCTTGATGATTACTCTATATTAGTCATACCGAAGAAGACTCGCCTTTTATTGTCATGAACAGGCATGCATGCACATGAAATTTGTTCTCTGCGTTTAACCCATCACAGTGAACACATACACATGTTAGTGGAACACACTGGAGCAGGGGGCAGCTGAAGCGCCCGGGGAGCATTTTTGGGTATCAGTGTCTTGCTCATGGACACCACAGCCGTGAGTCCAGGGGATGTTGGTGGATGGTCCAGTCGGGGTCTTGAACCTATGTCCCCCACGGTGGCAGGCGATGATCTTAACCATTGGGCTACGGCTGCCCAAGTAAGTAAAGTAAAAGTAAAGTAAATTATTAACAGGTACATTAGCTCAAACAACG